>NW_023276807.1:197641602-197919102 GCF_003668045.3 Cricetulus griseus | reverse complement strand
CTGTAACTCCAATGCCAAAAGATTTATGGCCCTCTTCTGGCTTCTGTGGTCACCAGGCTTGCTCATGACACACACACACACACACACACACACACACACACACACACACACACACACACACACATGTTTTGTATATATACAAAACAATTACACACATAAATATACATAACATTTTTTAAATAATCTTAATTGATTATTCAGGTGACCAGGATAAATGAGAGAAAACTCTACTAAGCTTTCAAGATGCTTTTTGTCTTTTGTCTTTCTTTCCTTTATTGCTGGAACCATTCCTTCAGTAGGACTTGGGGTTTCACCAAAGAACCAGCAAGAAAATTCAGCCAAAGAGCATTGAGTTTCTATTGGGAAACTTACTCTTAGGTCAGTAAGATTACCCCAAGGCCTCAGTTTTCCCCCAGTAAGTAAATTCACCCCATGCCTCAGTTTACCCTCCCATAAAACCTAGTGTTGCTCACTCATGGTATGTTTCCCCTTTGTCCACATTGCTTTTCCTTCCCCACCTTTCTAATTAGAGAGAGAGAATCCGAGGGAAGAAAAAAGTGAAAGGAAAAGCAGAAATTAGCATTTTCTTGGCTGCACATTTCAGTTATTAATATTGCAATTTGAAGTAATGGAATTCACGGAACGCAAAAGGTTTAAGGTTTGCCTGGTGGGGTGAACTCAGCCGCATGGTATATGGCTTGAATTTCAAGGTGAGGTTCATTATGCAGAATCAGTGTGGGCAAGCTAACAATGCCATAAACCCTTCACTTGGCATCTCCCTTGGTTTTAATGTTGCATTACTGTAGGTTTTGGAGTTTTAATATGCTGTATAAATACAGAATGCATATGTGTGGGTATGAGCACCATGAAACAGGGGATTTCTCCGTTTTAAATCTCTGGCCCTACTCTGTTTGCTCTCTGGTTGACTTTGGTAGAAAGCAGGTGGAAGAAAGTAGGGCAGGGTGAGTTACCTAGAAACACTCCTCATTTATGCCTGAATCCATTATGAAAGGCTGAGGCTTCCTTTTCACCCTCACTGCAGTTTGCAGAGGATTTAGTAATAGAGACTGAAGGCTTTTGGGAGACGAAGCACCGAGATAAAGGAAAGATTTTGCTTGGCTCATCCTTGGCACTGGTTCAAGCCAGCCCCACTCTGTGGCATTGGCACACACCTTCCCCTACATCTGTGGACGGCCAGAGGCAGCATCCTCTATCATACCTATGGAGGATGCTGCTCACAGTGAGTGAGGTGGAAGTTTCTGGCAACAGAGGATGGGAGTAGTGTACAGCATTTAAACAGCAAATCCCTGCATCCAGTCTATGAACTACCAGGTACTCTGCTGGGACACAATAGTGAGACCTCACTGCCAAGGACTTCCCAGGATCCTTGACTTGTCTTGCCAGTTTCTTTCCATTGTCATAGGCACATAGGACTCCCTTTTTCTTCTTATTTCTTTCATCCATTCAGCAGGCATTGTGTTCAAGGCATGCACCTCACTTCAGGGGTTCCACACTTTCTACCTTACCTTGGAAACGGGTATATACTCTCCTATCTGCCCTAATTTACCTGGAGAGGATCATATTTTGCCTTTCTCAGTCCACTCAGCACTTCTTATCAAAGAGCTATTATGTACCAGGCCCACGGGTATCCGTAAGATTTATCTCATAATGCACAAGATGATGCATTTGTCTACAAGGACTCACACCCTGGAGGGCAGAGACACAATACCAATATGCTACTAATCAGTGCTCATTCCCTGGGTTGAGCGTGTGAGGGTCAGGGGCAGGGTGGGGGATGAATTGCTTCAGTCTTGAGCAGCAGAGGCCTTCACTTGGAATGAAAGTTCATGGAATCATCAACTTTCCATTGACTACCATTTAGGACGAAAGTAGTCACAAATGAGGTAAGAGTGGAAAGTAACCAAGAGCAGGGAGCAAAACAACAAGAAGACAACCTTCTCTGTAAGTTAGTTACCTGGTCTCAGGTAACTTGTTGCTATAGCAACACAAAATGAACTAATATACCAAGTAAAGTATTGGGGGCTTAATGTGAGCCTTTAAGACTCACTCCATACCTGGAATTGTTTGGACAATGCCCAATGGTAGAAATGTTGAGCTTCAAAATAAGTTCACAAAAAGGTGTCTGAACGGGGACACTACACATCCTGGAGACTGTAGAAGGCTCCACCACCACCACTGCTCAACCAGCTGATACTAATAGCAGATATGGGGCCATGCAGGTGACTCCAGATTCTAGGCAATCCAAGATAAGTTTATGATGTCTTCCTTTTTCAATTGAGAAAGTGGGTCCTTTAGTGCCAATTTTAGGGTTTAAGGTTATCAGATGTCAATCAAATGCAGTTCTGGGCTAGGATTTAGCATGCCATTGATCTTCTGATCTCAGTTTACCTTCTACTCTTACCTCAACCATCATTGTATCAAGGATCCTCTGGTTCAGCATTTCTCAATCTGTGAGTTAAGACTCCAAAGGAGGTCGACTTTCACAAGGATCGCCTAAGACCATCTGATATCAGGATATTTACATTATTGTTAATATTAGGGGCAAATTACAGTTATTAAGTAGCAATGCAAATAATTTTGTGGCTAAGGGTTAAGCAAAATATGAGGAATCAAATAAGAGGTTGCAGCATTAGGAAGCTTGAGACCAACTGGTTGTATCACAACATGGATGACAGAGAAATGAATGGGAAACCAGCAGTATGCAGAGGGAAGGACCACATGGAGGGGTGAGAAGCAAAAGGGGAACCCATGCAGTCACACAGACATGGCAGAAACATGTACTGTGTGTTTTAATATATGACATGTGTTTCTTTTCTTATTACTAAGACACCTGCCTGACTAGAACCAGTTGGGGGGCTACGTGGGTTCATAGTAAGAGGGGATACAGTCCATCATTGTAAGAAAGGCATGATGGCCAGAGCAGGAGGTTGGCTGGGCATTCATCTATGGTCAGGAAGCAGGGAATGAACAGGAAGTGGGGCTGGGCTGCCCCTCAGTGGGCCAAATCCTGCAGCTAAAGAACCTTCCAACAGGAGCATGCTGGGGAAAAAGAGTTCATACACTGAGCACATGTGAGACATTTCACATACAAATCACACTACTATGAAAATATAAGATTTCTTCAAGACAACAGTCTTCACCAACAACCTACCAGATCAGGAGGGAATATGACTTGCAGTTTCCAACTAGAAAAATCCTACATCCCAGATAGACAGATGAAAAAAAAATCTCTCAGTGCTAACCTAAGTGTAAGCCTCAGCAAGGCCTAGCATCTGCCCTGGCCTAGAACGGCCCAGCCTCTTCCCACAGTTTCTCCCCTGAAGCTGCACCAAAGCCTTTTATTAGCTACTCTGAGAAGTGTGTTTCTGAGAATAGGTGTGCTAATAGGAAGGAAATCACATTTCCAATGCTGGTATACTGAGGAGTCGGCTGGTCCATTAGCATCTAGATCTGACATGGCTGTCAGAAAAATTATCCATGACCCAGGAGGGGCCACACTAAAGGTGATTTATCCTCCTATTTGGCTTAGCCTGAGCTCTCCCCAGAGAAGGGTATGCCAATTAAGCTAAAAAAAAAAAAGAAGGCAAATAGAATGTGTTGTATGCCTGGTGTTGACTGCTCCTCCAGAGAGACCCACAAATTAATTTTCTCATTGTAGCCTCATTCTGAAACCAGTTCCAAAATGGAAACCTCAGCAGTTTATCTCTTTAATCTCTCATTCCCCTTTTCATCCTGTTTTTTCCCAAACAAAATTAAATCATTTAACCATTTTAATAAGCACTAAAAAGTGTAATGAACCAGATAATGGAGAAGCACTCATATTATTTTCTTTATCTACTTTGCACTTAAATTTATTTCATATGTTTCATCTGCACTCTCCCTACTAAGAATGTTTCCAATATTAGTGTTTTTGTAAACATTTCACTCAGTTTCACAGAAACCTAGAAAACATCTTCATTTGAAAGCTGAGTGGAATCTTATGCAGACCACAGACCAGCATCGACACGGTTTCAGAGATGACACCCAGGACATGGCATGTCCTTCTTGGGACTTGGTGTTCCTAGGGACCCAGTGGATTCCCTCTCAACCTCAAACCAAATGGGTCCTTCTGGAGGCAAAGGAACCATTCTAGCTTTCACTTTAAGTCTGGGCTACAGCAGTTTAGGAAATTGGATGATGCTGATCTGGACCCATCCAGTCTTCTGCTGTGAACCTTGGCTGAGAATGTTCAGATTAAGATGCATCTGAGGCATCTTAATCTGTGGTTTCTAGGATCTCAGCTGTGTGCCTCACTGTTTGCCCCTTCTCTTGGAAATGCTGTCATTGCCCCACGATGTGTAATGCATACATATTAAATGAGCAAATTTAGCCAAGCATAACTTTCTAGTATCCTTTAGGAGCTCTTATAAGTGACAGAACAAGGAGAGCAGACAGACAACAGGAAAAGAACAGCCTGAAAAACTCCACCCACATGCAGTAAAGTCTACAGAGAGAAGTGGAGCCCTCAGCCTGGGGAACCTAAGCAGAATGGAAAACAAGAGTCTCAGTTTCATTAAAAACAAAATAAAAGTATATATTCAAGACCCAGTTCTTGGGTTGAAAAAGGAAAAAAAAGGACGGCAGTGTAGGAAGAGACCCTGATTACAGGTACCACTGACCACGCCCACTTGGGCATGGTCGCCGGTACATAGCAGGTTGTATAAGAGCAAGGCAGGCCAGCGTGCAGTCTCTCTCTAGGCCGAGCCTATACTGGGAAGCATTTCTGGTTCCGACCTGCTCAGGGTGCCTACCTGGTCACTGATTCCCTTGTGTGAGTATTTCCCCTAATAAATTACCATTTATTAACATCTCTCTGACTCTACTTGTATTCCTCCTTGAAGGGGGGGGTCTCGAAAGGTAACTAATTTAGATGCATATTAGGACAGTTTTTTTTAAAGCTTCAAGTGAAAGTGCATCTATTCAATAGCAGCCATCATGATACTAGTTGGAGTATCCCTGTAGTTGGGGTCAAGGCTTGAGGGTTTAGTGCACAGGATCTGTGGTGATTTAGGGGCCCTAACAGGAATTGTGGGCCAGATTGCTAAGAAGTGTTATTTACTTCTCTCCAAGATCCTCCACAAATCCTTGGGTAGAACAAAGTAATTCCCAGGACCTGTCTGAGAATCTAGGCTCTGTTTTTCTGGTATGGTTGTGTCTCTCAGGCTCAGCTTTCCAGTCTGCATAGTAGACATGGATAAAACACCTAGGGTTGTTATGGTCATTACATTAAATTAAAGCTTTATCCCTATCTGGAAAACACTGGTGAGTCTCAAGAGCCAAATGGATGTTGGGCAGCACTCTTGCTGACTCTGATCCTGACCCTGCTCACCTCCCATTGACCCATACGGTCTCCTTTTCCACATCTCTCCTCTCCCCCTACAAACTGCTGTGCACCTCAGCCCTGTGCTAAGGAGGGAGTTTCTTTAGCAGGGATTGATTAAAAAGTAGTGGCATACCCTCATTTTGCGTCACTGCGTGTGTGACTAATAGGCATGGAATTTGTGCCACAGATAAATAATTGGCCCTTCAACCGTCCTCCATGTCTTCAGAGACATGTAACTGTGATCTATCATAGCTGCAGACATCTCAATGAGCATCATCTCCAGATCATCATAGATCATGCTACATTTGTATATGCCCAGGAACATAATTTACTATTAAACGGGGCCAAGATCAGCGCAGAAGAAATTATCCTTCCACGGAGGAGGACTCTACAGCTGCATTATATGCACACTGTGGTTTTTAAAATATTAATTATATTGTAAACTAAAGGTTTACTTTGTGTGTCATAAATCTGGGTGTCTCTTCTTTCTGTGTGCCCAATAAATATACTTCTCATCAACTTTTAATTATGCTGTTTGCATTATTCTGTCCTGAGGATGAGAGTGTGTGCTAAATCATGGCCTTCTAATGTGGATTATAGCATAAGTTTAGTTAATTAAACCATATATTTTATTAGTCTGTGCACCTCCATCTTGTAAAAGCATGTGTTATTATGTTGAAGGGTGGGGCATTAAATAATGTAGCAAGGGTGTTTTTATTGTTACTGTTATTCTTTATTCTAGAGATTCTGATAATTTAAGAAGTGAAATTGTTTTATTTCTTTGTGGCACTGCTCCCCTCTGGGCTCAGAACACACTCTGTAAGGGGACAGAGAGTAAACATGTTGTTAAAGGGCCAGGCCAAGGCTCTGTCCCAGAACTCATGGTGAAAACTCAAGCGTTGAGTAGAGCCCACACCTTGAGTCATATCCAAGAAGAACTGGTTCCAAATCCTCTTATGGATACTAACATGCATGGGAGCTCAAGTCTCTTATGTGGACTGTAATGTGCTGCATATTACCTAGGCAAACAACATGAAAGTAAAATAAATATGAAATAAAATACAAGTAAAGAAAGGCATCTTGTATGACCCAGGAATGAAGTGGTAGAGACACCCAAGGCCTCCATGCATGTATCACTGAAATTTGGTCCTAGACCCCAAAGGAAACTGAGTTAAAAATCTACTCTGCTAGTTTGTAGTCATGAGACTGCAGCAGACACAGCAATAGTACCAGCCTCAGTTTCCTCACTTGAACAGGGGTTACCAGAAAACCCCATGGTGTTATAAATATTGAATGGGAAATCACATAAGCCAAGTACTGAAACATAGCTGATGTCGATAGCCTTGGGACCTGTTGTCATCTCTGCTGATGGTCTGGCAGTTCTGACCAATCAAACTGCCACATACTCCTCAACTGTAGATGTAGTGGGCCAAACCTGTAAGGTCTTTGCATGGTTGTATTACCATACAACTTGACTCAAAATTTCCTTCAACAAAGTTCGCTGGTACTAGTTGGTACAATTCTGGTATATTCTCCACAGTCATTCTTTTTCTTATGGCTGACCATTGCATTGTAGGAACTTCTTGTGGCCACTCCCCTGACTTCATAAAGTCCCTGGTATCTAATGTCCCAGAGCTCACATTTCTGCATAGTACAGGCAGAGGGAGATCTTACAGACAGATGTAGGTAACAGCCCCAAGGCATTATGGGATCTCTCTCAAGTCCTGTTCATTTATAAACAACTCCCAAGGAATGTGCTGGCTTTATCATCTCCTTCATTTTCCTCCCCTGGCTAGCCCCCCACCAAAAAATAAATAAAGAACAGAGGCAAGATCTGTTTTGTTTCAACTTTTAAAAGCCTTTGAAGGCATAAGTATTTGTGAACAATAAAAAAAATGCATTTTGTTCTCTTAACTGCTGCTCAGGTGGTAAAGCCCCCCTTCTTCCCATAGGGAGGGAAAGGGGCGCCATTGTGTTTTATGGTGGGCTCAGGCCCTTTTGTACCCTGCCAGGAGGGCCCTGTGAGTGTGCTCAGCTCAAGGACAAAGTCCACTGCAGAGCTTGCAATAAACAAAGGCAATGAGTCACAGCAAGAGCACCAGGGCTGGCAGGGGAAGCCTTCACTGGCTCCCCCCTCCCTGGCTGGACTGTGGGTGGGGACCAGGGAAAGGAACCCCCAGAGGAAGACTTCTTGCCTATAATGGATCCCAGATGCCAAGGGCTGAGCTCTGATGTTCTCCAGTCCTAAAGCACCTAGGCTTAGGTTTTTTTATTTTATTTTGTATGGGTCGAAGGACAGAATCAGTATGCATGGGCCTCAGATCTCAAGCTGACAGTTTGGCATTAAATAAAGCATTAAACCCAAATGTTAATTTTCCCCAGTGTGCCTGCGTGTGGTCTTACCTCCCCCTCTGCCCTGTGGCTCTCAACTCCCTCTTGGAAGGCTTTCTTTATCTACCCTTTTTTAGGTTACAAAGAGTTTGATACTCTTGGCCTTACACTCTTCCAATCCAAGAGTGAGGAAGAGAGGCTGGCTATGTTTCTCCAGTTTTCCTATCTATGGTTGGAACAAAGCTGGAAAACCTAGGGATTTTAGTCCCAAACTCAAGGATCATCATTGCTGGTCCAGTCCAGTAACTGGCATCCTGACAATCTAATCTGGGCTTTCAGTGAATATTGTGCAGACTCTTCCTCTTTCTTTTGCTACATTGAGAGAAGAAAAGCAAAGATGGTCTCACGGAGAGCTATCTTACTTACAGATAAAACTCCTTAGCTGTCTTCTAAGAGTGGATAACTCCTAGTATCCAGGGCTATTCTGGTTTGTTTGTTACACTAGCCTGTCAAATCCTCACCCATTCCTGAGTTAAAGGAATTCCATTCATCAGTGGCTAAAGGCAAGAGCCTCTAAAGAAGGCCAGCTTGAACCATTGTGGTAGGCAAGCCCTTCCCAATCCTCCTTTGGATGAGGGATCCAGGAGGACTCTGATGAAGCCCAGACGTGGAATATCCGCCTTTTGATCTGATGGACACTGTATCTCCATCAAGACAAGGGGGCTTTGCAGGAACGCAGAAGCCAAATGGAATTCCAGATGGGGAGGAAATGCAAGTGTCACTCGGGAATGCTGATGATCTGGTTTAGTCATTAAGAGAGCCTCTGCTAACAGAAAGCTTCCATCTGAGCCGTTAAGAATTTACTAGGTTTGTCTCTCAACCCCCTTCTGCAGGAGACCCCTGAACCTTTATTTTCCTCCCAAGGCTGTCCTGGGTTTTCTTCTTTCACATTGGCCCTGATTTATGCTATGTCCACATTTCCCTGGATAGTACCATCTTTTGAGTTATACATCATCAGAGTGACTCATTCAGATGATGTATGGCCCCAATACATCATCAGAGCTCCTTGCTCTGCCGTTGCACTAATGATATGTTAGTGTAATACATCAGCAGGCTGAGCTGCAGCTGTGATGGATGGAGCTGAGGGTGATGGGAGTCCATGGAGAGGAGGCTGAGGAGCAGGTTACCGGTAGGCACAGGAGGAAAATTCGTCAATCCCAGGTCGACCTCCCTTCTTGGTAGCAATGCCATACCGAATTAGCACTGTGGGGTGCATCTCTAAAAAAATAAAGAGGCATGCTTTATTTTCAAAAGCATTGTGGGTGAGGGACTGTTTATAAATGATTGGCATGTTAGAGGTGATACATATCACCGGGATTAAGCAATAGGAGGTGTTGGTGGGAGTGGTATGAGGAAGGAGGAACAAAAGAATAAGACTCTGAGAGAGGTGTCTCCTTAGCTTGAAGGAAGTGGGTGTCCAAGAAAAATGTAGGCATCAGGAAATGAGCTGTGTAGGCTCAATCTTCTTAGCAAAGCTTGCCTGAAAATTGACAAGGGCCTCTTGGCTGCTTTGGGCTCACATCTTTCCAGAGAAGCTTCCCCCTGGAACTTCTGATTAGCAAATGTTCAGCTTATGAGAATTTCAGTATGGGAGTATTTGTGGGTAGATAGGGCCAAGTGCTAGATGGAGCCCAAGTCTATGTGGGTTGGGAACTGGGGCTTGAATTCTTGACATGCTATCTGATGTGGTGATAGAACCTGTCTTATGGAGCTGTTAAAGAGTGCTATAAATATTAACAGTCACAAAGCATGGAAAGCCATGTCAAGAAGCTGCCTTATGGCCTGGGGTAGCAATTTCCTACAGATCAAAATATTCTAGCCTGAGGGAGCCTCCTTGAGACACAGGGAAGAATCAGAAGTTTACAAAGCTCGGGAAATAAAAAACTCACAAGTCTCAAAAAGTTCCTGAAACTTTCAAGATTCACAAGGTCTCTCCACCCCCCTAACACCTCCCCCAAACCTTCTCCAGTTTATATAAATAGTAGTGAGTGATGGGGAGAGGGGACTGACTGTTAAGATGCCTGCAAGTGGAACAAGGACTTCAGGGAAGAAGCTTTAGTGAGCTGTCATTCATGCTGGACTTAGCTCTTCAGTGACTCCAGTCATCTAAACTTCTCTAAGCAGCCTTTCACACCCACTATTGTAAGTAACGCCAATGAACACACTGGTTTATTAAGGTAAACTTGGGTGTAATAATTTCTCCAGTCCATCCTCAGTGTCTTATCTGAGATGGGTAGACGTTCTCTCACATGTCCCCATGAAAAGTCACATGGATTATGTGTTATCTTTACCAGCACCACTGCCACCCCTGCACTCAAGCATTATGCTGCTCTCATAGCCTCCCATTCCTGCCTCTTAACTTGGAAGGTGCATGCTAGTTCTTGAAAGCATCTAAGCAATCCTAAAGCTAAAAGCCTTTTCTATTAATATTGTACCCATTGAGGTGGGAGCCAAAGATACCTCATTTTGGTTGGTTTGTTTTTGAGCTGTACTTCTCAATGAAATCAGTTATCTTTTCCTATGATTGCCAGTCCTTTGTGTGTCTTTTGTGGAGAAAGGTCTACTCAAATTATTTGTCCTTTAATTGTATTCTTTGACTTTCATGATTTGTGTGAAGAGTCTGTGTACTTATCTAGACAGCAGATCTTTATCTGATTTATAATAGGCAAATACTTTCTCCCATCTTATGGGGCATGTTTGTACCTTCATGGCAATGTTATTCGGTATGTATCAATTTAAATTTGATAAATTCTAATGTATTTATTTATGTCTCTTCTATTTTACACACACACACACACACACACACACACACACATACACACACACACACACATTTGTTTTTTCTCAGTATTCTTCAGAGTCTTACCTTATCCTATCATCAATTCCAAAGTTTAACATCCAACATCTCAAGTTAGTATCATCTGAATTAGATCTAGATTAAGCCAGAATACAGATTCATTTGGGAGCTTGATTCCTGTTCAATGTAAAGCAGGTGAAAACACTGTGTTCCCATAGCCAGTGATGATATAGGGATGGGAGAGATACTCTCTTCCTCAAAGACAGACCAGAAAAGGATGGAATGACAGATCACAGCAAGGTTCAAATATTTACATTTGTATAGTGTGTGTGTGTGTGTGTGTGTGTGTGTGTGTGTGTGTGTGTGTGTGTACAAGTACATGCAACTGCACATATATGGCAGTCACAGGACACCTTGTGGGAGTTGGTTCTCTCTTTCCACTGTGTGGGTTCCAGGCTTTAAACTCATGTTTATCAGGCAAGCACCCTTACCTGATAAGCTATCTTATAGGCTGTACAATCGAATCTTCAGGTCAGAGAATTATCTCAGTTCTGGGCGTGCCTTTAATGTTTCCTCTAAAAACAGGGATCTTCTTGCTAGCTCTCCTATTTCTCCTCATGAGCTCTAACCAGAATGACCTTTAATTTTTTTTATCATGTATCTCTAGACTATGCTCATCATGGAAACACAAAGCCAATTCCACATTTTGAAGTGTGGTTGAAGCACACATGGAGGACCATGTCATCATCAACAACAACAAGTGTGCTGGACTTGATCTTGATCTTGGGCTTCTTAGCTCCAGACCTTTGAGAAATAAGTTTGTTCTGTTTACAACACTCAGTGTGTAGTGTGCTGTCATGGTAGCCTAAGATGATGAACATAGATTTCGGATACTTTTTCAATTTCTCCCAGATGAAGCACAGCAAAATGTACATCCACTATTTAAACCAAATATGAAAGAATTTAGGAAATATGTCACATCAGGAAATAAAGAAAAAAGATGTAATAGACTCAGATTATCAGGGACTAAAATCTATAATGTTCAATTGTAGATTTAAAGTTGTGAGGAGGTGTCTAAATAACTGAAGGTTAGAAATTTTAAATTGAAGGAATTATTAACTATAAAATATTGATCACACAGAAGAAATTATTAGGTGCAATTTAAAGATTAAAAATAAAGCTATTTAAATTGAGGGACTAACAAATTGATTTAAAAACAATTTATGAAGGATGGATGAAAGAACTGGCATGCCTGGACCCAGATCTGAGGAAATTATTCTGAATGTAGTACAGAGGGACAAGGATGAAAGAGATATTTAGACATAAAAATAAAATCATAATGTTCTAGAATTCAAACAATGATAGTCCTATACTAAGAGAATAATGCTAATAAATGAACAGAAAAAAAAAAACCAAACCAACAAAAATAAAAAACAGAACCTGAAGACATACTGGTAGCAAAATTTTAAAACCTCATCAGAATAATAAACCTATTATTAAAGGAACATAGAGGCTACTTATTGATGAAAAGTCCACACAACAATAATAAAAATTGCAATAATAAACTTGAATCATGCCAAAGGCAAGAAATCCTCAATGAACCAGGAAAGAGAAGCCAGATAGCTAACAACTGTGAGACAGAAACAAGAGCAATGATGAGGGCAACACATGGTGGCTACTGCATGCCAAATGATTCTAAAGAAAATACAAGTGAAGAGAAGTCACATTTAAATAAATGGCACTGAACATAAATTAATTAATAAGTGACTTCTAAAGTGGCTGGATATAACATCAACATACAAAATTTAGTTATGATAGGGAAGGGGAAAATGGTTGGCTGTGGTTTGAATGAGAAATATCCTCCATAGGTTCAGATAATTGTACATGTGGTCCCCAGTGGGTGGCATTATTCTGGGAGGTTATGAAACCATTAAAAGGTGGAGCCTTACTGGAAGAAGTGTGTCATGAGGTGTGCTTTGAGAGTTCACACCTTCACCCAACTTCGTCTCTCTCTCTTTTCCTGATGTTCCAATAAAATGTGGCTAGCTAGCATCTTGTCTCAGCTGTTTGCTTCCAAGTTGCCCCTACCATTATGGTCTCTATCCCTCTGGAACGATAACCCAAAAGTTGCTTTTGGTCATGGTATTTTATCACAGCAAAAATACAACTAAATAGTATCTCAGCTAGAAAGGAATCAAACAATATATGTTAACTAATGACATTTTATGGGGAGAAAAAAATTAAATCCTGTGGTAGCTTGAATGTAATCAGTCCCCATACTCCCAAAGGGAGTGACACTAGAAGGTGTGGCCTTTTGAAGGAAGAGTGTCACTGTGGAAGTCAGGCTTTGAGGTCTCTTTGACTCAAGCTTCTGTCAGTGTGACAGTTGACTTCCTGTTGCCTACAAAATATAGGTCTTAGCTACCAGCACCTTTATACTAGCAGACTACCGTGCCCAGCCATGATGATAATGGACTGAACCTCTGAACTGTAAGTGAGCCACCCCAATTAAATGTTTTCTTTATAAGTTGCTGTGGTCCTGATAGCTTTTCACAGCAATAAAAACCCAAACTAAGACAGATACTCCCCCACAAAATTATATTAGAATTGAAAATAAACTCAGTATAACAGTGAATTTTTGTTGTTGTTTTGAAGCAGGGTTTCTGTGTGTAGCTTTGGAGCCTGTCCTGGACTTGCTCCATAGACCAGGCTGGCCTTGAACTCACAGAGATCCACCTGCCCCTGCCTCCCAAGTGCTGGGATTAAAAGCATGTGCCACACACACACACACACACACATTAGTAGTGAGATTTAAAAAAATCAACATCCAAATGTCCATAGCATTTTACACATTAATAAGAAATTTGCAGAAAGTAAAAATAAGAAAGCAATCCTACTCACAAAGAAGTAAAAGATACCTTCAATGAAACTTTTAAACTACTGATGAGAAGAAGTGAACACAAAATCAAAAGACATTAATTTGTGGTTTTGAAGAATAATACTGCTAAAATTTCCATGCTATCAAAGGCAATCTAGGATTCTATGCAATTATCACCCAAAAGCCAATACTCTCTCCAGAATAGCAAAACATGATTCCAAAATTCATAAGGAAATACAAAAGAGGTGCTAAAGCAATTGTTAGCAAAAAAGAACCAAAAAGAGAACAAAATTACTGGCTCAAAATATACTTCAAAGCAACAGTAATAAAAGCAACATAGCATTTGCAGAAAAACAGAAACAGGAAAGTGAAACATAACTAAATACAGGAATTAATCCATATTTTCACAGTTCTTTGATTTTCTATAAGTATCTTAAGAACATGCATTGGAGATAAAGCAGTTCCTTCAGTAGGAGGTAAGGGAAAGGCACCCGTGCAGAGGAGATCATGTATTCTATAAATAAATATCTGAAAATACACATAAATATAAACTCAAAATAGACCAAAACACAAATGTAAAACCTGAAATTATAAACTATTAGAAGAAAAGGCAGAGACACTGTAGAAACCTCAGTGGAGGCAAAGATTTTTGTCCAAGTGGCCAAATCATAGATAACAAAAGCAGAAATAGACAAGTGAGATTATATGAAGACTAAAAGCTTTTGCACTGTGGAGAAAACACTAGACAGGGTAAAGAGAAAAAAAACAGCAAAATCTGCAAAAATATTTTCAAATTGCTCATCCAGCAAGAGGTGAATATACAGAAAGAGCTCAAACAACTCAACAACAAAACAAATAATCTGCTTAGCAGGGAACATACATAAGCATTAGATAGCCCTCAGAATAAGCATGTTATGGACAACAAAGACATGAAAATAGTCAACATTACTAATCATCAGGAAAATGCAAGTCAAAACCAAGCTCATATAGCATCTCACCCCAGTTACACTACTGGCTTCAATGACATTAAATGTGAGTATTTCTTACTCTTTTCTAAGACACCCAAAGCAGAAGAGAAGGAAACCTTGTAGTAGGAATGAGATTTATGATTTTTGTTGCATGCTATACAAAGTATTAGACACTGGAAAACACTTATGGACTCCAATTTTAAAACATGCATTTAAAAAATATTCAAAGGAAACTCTCTCTAGAAAGTAAATGTCATTATGTTGGATTTTGGGATGATTTCTTGGTTGTTCCAGCAATAATATAATTAACAATGTGAAAACAGACAAATTTAACAGTATTGCAATTCAGAACTGTCAATGACAGAATCAGCAGATTGAAAAGGATATCTATATAATATGGGACTTCTGCAAACAGTGTATTTGATAAAGGGTAGATATTCCAAGTACAGTGGCTGAGTCTAGAAGGAATGAATGAAGTGAATATAATCAAAAAGCACTGTATGAAATTTTCAAAGAATTGATAAAATATTATATTAAAATCTCAAATATAGGAAAAGTTCATAAAAGTCAACATTAGACCAATTTTTGTAAAAAAAAATGGGCAAAGGTCTTTTATAAATAATATATGCAATAAGCCATGAGCATGTGATATATGCTTAACACTACTTATCATCAGGAAATCAAAATCAAAACAAGGAGGTTTCAGTTCACATGCACAGAATTACAACATTTAAAAAAATACAGAACAAAATGTGGTCAAGAATGTAGAAATACAGAGAAATTGGAACTTATGGAGACAATATAAAATGGCATAGCTCAGGTGCAACAATGGCTCAGTGGTTAAGAGAATGTGTTGATCTTCCAGAGGACCTGAGTTCAATTCCCAGAACCCATGTTACGCAGCATATAGCTGCCTGTAACTCCTACTCCAAAGGATCAGACACCTTTTTCTGGCCTTCTAGTAGCCACACATATGTGATACACTCACACAGACACACATACATACACAAAATTACAAAGAAAATAAATCATTTTTAAAAGAAAAACTATAACTAGAATTACTAAATGATATAGAGATTCTACTTCTAGCATGTATGCAAAAGAGTTGACAGTAGCATGTCAAAGAAACATTTGTACACATATATTCATAGAAACATTCACAATAGTCAAAGGATGGAAGCCATCCGACCTTTCACCTATGGACAAGTGAAAAATAAAATGTGGTATATTCATGCCATGCTGCATTAGTAGTCCTTAAACATAATGAATCTTATACATATAGCCTGTATGAAATACAGGAACATTATGCTAAGGTGAAATAAACCAGTCACAAAAACCATTTATCTGTAGTAATTAAATTTGGAAGCAAAATGGCTGGAGAGATGGCTCAGTCATGGTGAATACTGGCTACTCTTCCAGAGGACCCTGGTTTGGTCCCCAGTACCTATATGGTGGCTCATAACTGTCTGTAACTCTAGTTCTGGGGAATGAATACAATGCCCTCTTCTGGCCCCTCTGGGAACTAGGTACGCAATCGGTGCTCACACACTCAGGCATATCACCCATACACATAAAATAAATAAATTAAAAAGAAAACGAAAACTGGAGGAGACAAGGAAGAATAGATTTCCAGTTCTGAGGAAAGGAAAAAATGGATAGTTTTTTTATTGATTACCTAGTTTTAGTTTGTAAGATGAAAGAGTTCTCAAGATTTGTTAAACAGCTGTAGGGTTATAGGTAACATTACTGGACTGTAAAGTGCTAAATTTTGTTATGCATATTTTACCACACTTAACAAACATGGCACAGAAACTCAAAAAGGCATTTCACAGAAAATTATAAGGGAAATAAAAATATCAATATGTGATCAAATTAGTAATCAGAGACACAGAAATTATTGCCACAATAAGATATGATGTCCTACTTACTAGGTTCTAAAAATTAAGTTTGACAGTGCCTAAGTGGTGATGAGATTGTGGAATGTGTGATCTTTTGCATTGGACCCCCTCTAGGATGTGGGGACTTCTCAGAAAATATGTGATTCAAGAACTCTGTCCACATAATCAATTTGGACCACCCCAAATCTCCTCATCAGCACTATATTGGCAGTCCAATATCATAAAATTCTGAGAAAAATTCTGCCTTGGCCAATGAGAGCAATGTGTTAGCCAGGCCCCAGGACAACCCAACAGGTGGGAGAGTGATAACTCCTTTCAGGGCTGTGTGCCTGGCAAGTGGTAGAATATTGGAGGGCATTATGTAATCATGAATATAGGCCACTGTTTCCAGATAGCACTCTTGGGCTTGGCAAGACTTGAGTACTAAAGACAGAATTTAAAAGTTTTCATAAAAGTGGTCCACAGTATGTAAAAGCCCTTGAGGTGTGACTGAGCCAAAGACACCTTATCAGGACTAAAAGCAATACTGTCCTGTGGGTAGAGAATGCATTCATGTAACTTTGGAAAATAATTTGCCTTTATCTTGTAAATCTGAAGTGCACATTCCTAATGGCCAAGTTATTGTGCTCTTTGTAAATGAGTACAGTCTCCTGAAGGTTTGCTGCAGTTATTTTTAAGACTATTAATTTCAGCCTTACTCATGAGAGGGAAACAGGAAGCAGCTAAATGTCCATCTAAGTCAGTGCATACCTAAAATGAAAATGGTAGGAAGCCCATATCATGGACTATCATGACCCACTGTTACCATAATAGCAAAGGTAAATGTTAGGCATATAGTGAGAAAATGTCATCAAAGACTGTCTATTACATGGATCATTCTCTGTGTGAGTACAGAAGAACAAAAGTAAGTGTCTTCAGTGTGTGTGTGTGTGTGTGTGTGTGTGTGTGTGTGTGTGTGTGTGTGTGTGTGTGTGTGCTTGTGCACCATTAATGATTAAGCTCCTTATACACACACACCTTGGGGACAGGATTGTTGGTAAGTTCAGACATTTCTGGCAATATCTTAAAGTTGGAGTTGAAAGACTCCATTTTATTATTAACTCATCTATGTGTCATATTTTTCTATATCAAAGAGCATATACATTTCAAATACTTTCAGCAAAGAAGCAAGTTACAAAATGAACCTACCCAAATCAGTTGCCTTCCTATAAACCAAAGACAAACCTACTAAGACACTAATCAGAAAAACAATCCTATTCACATTAACCTGAAAAAAACATGGCTTGTAAGGAAGCCAAAGACCTAAATGAAAAACTGAAAACACTGCAGAAAAAAATAAACTTAAAAAAATCCCTGAACAGATTTTTCCCAAACAAATTTGAGGCTTAACATTGTTTGGATTGTTCCTTTATTAACTTGGTTAACTTCTAGGATTGCTGGAAGGAAGTACCTGAGTGGCACTTACTATGGTTTCCCAAGCCTGCAGGTGACGTGGTTTCTCTGTCTTTTCAGTTCAATGCCATGCAGGTGGAGACTATATTCCATCTTTCACAGCTCTAAAAAAGGGAGAATAAGGTACCATGACAATAGTCCCAGTCTGACTGTACTCACCCCCTTGCTGGGCCCTCCTGGTGAGTTGATACTATTTCCTGTTGCAGAAACCCGAGCTTTTAACCCGGCACATGCTTCTTAGTTGCTGTCTGCCTAAACATAACACATGATTTCCTTGCCCACAGCCTATTTCTCCACTCATATCTTGAACTGTGAGTGAGAAATTAGGTGTAAATTGCCCACTGAGCCTCTTGGTGAACAGCACTGGAGTTTGAAGATCCAATGATGTCAACTGAGAGCTAGATAAGGGGCTGCTTTGTCTCTTTGATCAAACATGTAACTCAAGAGACCAGCTCTGCATGGTCATACTACCCCACACACACAGCAGAAAGACCTCCAGGGGCTGTGGCACTCATGTTCTCTTGGCTGAACAGACAGAAACTTGCTTTCTTGGCGGCATAAACAGTGCTTGCTCATTCCCATTTCAAGTCAACAGATACTCCTTGAGATTTATTGAGTGTTGGTTACAATTCCGGGACTGTGTGGCTGAAGACAAAGAAGAGGAGATGAATCTGAAATTACTCCCTGTCCTCAAGGAAGTTGAAGGAGAGACAATGATGAAAACAAAGAGCCCAGGCTCCCAAATCAGCCCTGCTGTGAACTTACTGGGTGGGCCCAGGCCAACCACTTTATCTGGCCAGGGCTCTACTTCCTCATTCATAAATTAAAGTGTTGGGATGGATAGCTTTGAATGTTCCTTCCCAAGCTAAAAAATTATGATTATATGAATCTGGGTGCATAGATAAGGCTCATCGGGGAATTTTATGACCATAAGTCAAATAGGCCCTCTAGGCATCCTGTTCCCTAGGATGACAGAGTACAAATAAATGAAAGCCACAGAAATGATGGGACTTCTTCAACTCAGTCATAGTGCCAGTGTCCTGGGAATAAGGAGATCCATGGGAAAGAAGGCAGGTAGGTGTAGGTGTTTGGGGTATACTAAGATGTTTTGTTTAGGTTGGATATAGACTCTCATCTATAGCATACAGCCGGTACATGGTGGGAAATGGATATGCAAAAATAAGGGAGCAAACACTGCCCCCCCAAAACACACACCATGGGTAAAGGAATTGAAAAATGAATTGTGTCCAAAGAACAATGATAGACACTAAGAGTAGTTCGACAGGCCTGGGGAGACACCAAAGCATTTACTGTTTGCCTTAGTAACTCAATAGCACTGACAGTCTAGTATTGCCTCAGTTTTGTCCTAATGTCCTTTGTGGGTTTTAACCCGAGTTAACAGAAGCTAGTCTATGAGTTTGTTTATAGAAATCTATGAAAAGTACTCGTTGTATATGTGACAAAGTATGTGACATAGGCTCACACTGGACATTGAAAGACTTGTTCTAGAGGATGTGTGACCTCATCCTTAATATTTGTGGAGACAGGTGAACATGAGGAAGTCTACACTGACAGAAACGTTCTGGCCATAGTACAGCAGGCATGGACTTTCTTCAACCACTAGAAGTTGAATCAGTTAGCTATTGCTGTGTAAGGAATGATACTAAATGCAGTAGCTTCACCCAGCTGCATTCATTAGCCTGTGCTCCATATCTGTGGCTCAGCTGGCTTTGCCTGATTCATATTAGCTTGGGTTCATCTCAATGGCCTTTCTTATGTGTTTTGAGATTTGTGTACTGAGCCTCTTCTGAAGGGAATTTAGCTAAGGCACTTCCTCATTCTCCTGTCAGGGAACAGTGGCTAACCCTGAGACAGCTTTCCTATGTTCAAAGAAACTGGAGAGACCAAACAAAGGCATGTGTCCCTTCAGGCCTGTGCTTGGAACTCACATCTCAGTCTCTCCTCTCAGCCAGGCAATCACAGCACTGAACCCAAACTCACATGGAAATCCAAACTCTGCTTCTTTGGTGAAAAGAGCTAAAACAAACAAACAACAACAAAAGCCACATACTGGAGTATAGAGTCAGGAAATGTAAAGAACTTAACCATTAATGGCATAGCCCATTGGAACACCAGATCAGGAGAGTATTTTGAGAATCAAGTAGAAAGTGTACAAACTCTTTAGAGATATTCAAATGCTATGTTTATATCCTTAAAGTTGATTAATCCTTGGAAGTTTAGCCAAACAACTCAAATTAAAACTGGAGATGTAGGAGAGAAGGTAGTGTGGGGAAGGGCCAACCAAGACCTAGTAGATGAAAAAATACGATAAGGAAACCTGTTTTGTTAATAAAAATATTTTAAAAGAAAAACAGAGAAAATATCTTTATGCAATAGAATCATGTACAATGAATGTATAATACAATTAAAATAAGGAAACATTATATATAACACAATTTAGTGAATTTAGAATATGTAAAGAAAAACAAATAAAAATTATGTGTAATTGTTTAAAAAATAGCTAAGAGAGTCAAGTTGGAAAGAAGGAGATGCTATATTCTACGTGGATCTTGAAAACATAGGCACATTTATCTATTGAGAGTAAGGACTGCTCTATTATAGGGTTAAAATAATTGGGTCCAAACACTATTAGATCCAGTGCCAAAGCATACACAAACGGAAAAGCTCAGTGTGGGTGGGTATTCCAAAATGAACCACACTTAAATCCTTTCTTGGCAGTATTTTCATTAAATACAATACTTTATGAATTCTAACTTTATTGCTTCATTAGCATAGTGGCAGGAAATTATATTTCACTTTTCAAAATAAGATTATTTGTCTCTTCTTTTTTTTAATAGTGTATTGCTTCTGGAGAGACTGTTAAGCAATGTGAGAGGCAGCTGAGCCAGCAGCATAGATGGGAGACAGTTTAAGAGCCCAGATTTCTATAGGGTAGAATATACTCATTCCCTTCTACTCTCTCAGACTCCACATATCTCACCTCAACCATCCAAGAAGAAGACCAAAGGTGGCATACACCAGTGACACACCAGGTGTAGCTATTTGGTACAACTGACAAAGGAAAGTAGAACAAAACCAATGGGCTTGTAAAGGCATCTCCTGAGTGTATAACCAGAAGAGTGGTTAACCATGATTGTCAACTTATGGGATCTGAAATCAACTAGGAGATGTACTTCTGGGTGGGTCTATAAGGGCACTCTCATAAAGGATGGATTGACTGAATGGTAGCACCTTCCAAAGGGTGGCTTGGATGCAAAGAGGTCCAATGGATTGGCAACACTAATTGCCTGGCTCCCTTCCTTTCCTCCTGAGAAAGTGTACTTAGTCCTATTGCTGTTGCTACACTCCAGCAATAATTAGTCTCCAACACAGACTGCATAGCTGCAAATCAGGAGCTCTTAAGGAAGCTTTCAGACCTTCAGAACCAGACAGAGATTAGTGAAGCATCCAACTTTGTCTGAACTACTACCAAGTTCTCATCTTCTCTAACATGGAGACAGCCATTGTTAGACCTCCCAGGCCTTCTTAAGTAAAACAATATAATATACCACCTTTTATAATAAATACACATTTTATTGGTCTGTCCTCTACACCATCTGATATGGGTCTTACACCATCTATAAAACCAGAACTCAGGGTAGCATTTGTTATTGTGGTATCCTTGTTAGACTTATTTTAGAAACCTATTTTATTTATTAGTATTGTATATATGTGCATGCATTTATGTGGTTTTATGGTGTGTGTGTGTGTGTGTGTGTGTGTGTGTGTGTGTGTGTGTGTGTGTGTGTGTGAAATTTTGAGAGTTGGTTCTCTCCTCCTTCCACTGTGGGTTCAGTTAAGTACTTTTGCATCTCCTCATCCATCACACTGGCCCACATGCTTACAATTCTTGACTTATTGTCCACATCCTTCCCTACATGAAGAACACCATGAAGGGTTGGAACTGAGGCAGATTTTAGTACCTGCTGTATTTCTAGCTGCATACCCCACACAATGACTTTCAAGACCATTGTCAGACAAACAAAAGGAACCCCTTTCAGGCTGGGGGCATGGCTCAGTGGGTAAATCACTTGTCATACAAGCATGAGGACTCAAGTTTAGATCTCCAAAATCCACATAAAACCTGGTATGATGGCATACACATTTATAATTCCAGTGTTCCCATGAGGAGATGAGAGGTGGAGATGGGAGAATCCTTCAGGACTTCCAGCCAGCTTGCCTGATGTTTGCAGCACAGAGGTAAATGACAAAGAGACCCAGCCTCAAGCAGGTGGAAGGTGAGGACCAACAACTGTGGTTATCCTCTGATCTATACACATACCCCATGGCACTCGTCCACTGGTAAACACATGCCCACACACATGGACACAGACAGCCACACACACACACACAGATATGCACACATGAATACACACACACACACACACACACAGACACACATACATACACACAGAGAAATATGTACACACACACACACACACACACACACACACACACACACACACACACTAATCCTTCAAAGTGTTTCAGACAGGTCTTTTCCATGTTAGGCACTTTATCTAATATTCAGCATTATAACACTAATGAGACTGCATTTATAACCAAGATCACACTTCTTGGATTTTGCTATATTTTCAGGATTCCTTGGGGAGGAATAGGAATTTAAAAATGATAGTATTAAAATAGTAAAATTCTGAGTCAAAAAATTATAATGAAACTGAATTCAACCAGGGATCTAAAATGAGAAATTTGAAAGCTGTTTTCCCACAGAGGTTTTACATGATGAAAATATTTTTAAAGAACTTTTTACTTCTGACTCATTATTTAACCAGGAAATTTTAACAAGTTTTATTTTACATAAAAAGTTGAGCTTATTATTAACAATAGGATTATTAACTGATAGTCGTCCTGAACTATCATTCTGTCTAGCCTTTGAGAAATACCTATTAATTATCATCCCTTTTTGTTTTTATTTTAATTAAGTACTTATATAACATGTTACATATTTGATACATTTTATAACCATTCATTATGAAATTAATACATACACATAAATTATGCATGCTCAGAAATGAGAATCAGTTTGAAGTCACATGTAAAGGAGCTGTTATATTTGGGTTGTGCTTCTCTTGGAGAGACATTTTCTGCCTGTGTATGATAAGAAATTAAAAAATCACCTTCCTATTGAAAATGACAGAAGTAGTAAATGTCAACAGACAGCTTATAAGAAGAATTTGCAGTAGATTCTAAAATACTGTCATGGTGTAATTGGTAAAGTGTTTCTTGCTTTAAGGAATATATATTTTCACAAGTTCCATGGTTCATAGTATGCCCCATTCCCATTGGGCTGATGGGTTACTGAATGCATAATTTTCTTACATTTTTCTTCCTAATGGAGGATTTGGGAAAGTAGAATGAAGACATCCTTTTAGACAAGGTGCCCTAAGAAGCAGAGAAAAACTAGAAATGGGATGTCACAATGGGTTTAGAAGCATGGAGAAGGAAAGCTGAACTGTGATGTACAGTATCCATGGGTGACTGGTTCCAGGATCCAGAAAAAAAACACTCAAATCCCCCATGGAAATTGGCCTAATAGTTTTGCACTTAGCCTATGCACATGTTATTGTATACTTCAAACTGTGTCTGGATCACTCACAATCCCAATAAATATGAACACTGTATAAATGGTTGTCCTGCTGTATTGCTGAAAGAATAGTGACAAGAGCTGAGTCTGCACTCATTCAGAATATATACAACCATATACAGTAGTTCCCCTCACATATTTACATATGAAGAGATGGTTGCATCCATAGATAGAGACACAGATAGAGAGGGATTGACTATACATCTGGGACCTGTGTGACCCGCACACAGAATATGGAAGAAGTAAGTTCTCAGAAAGGACTGTGGTAAGGGGTGGCTGTCTTGGCTGGTCAATGATAATCCTTGGGGAAAGCGTTTCCAAGCTAGTAAACGCCACCTGAGAGATGGAGTGTGGTCTCCACAACAAGATTACTTGGATTCAGTTGACTGAGTGCCAGGAAAGATTTCCTTAGCTTTCAGAACCTCCACTTTCTCATCTGAATCAGGAACCATAACCTTGTAAAGCTGTGGTGAAGATAATACACATGCATTATGTGAAACACTTAAGATTATAGCTGATATGTAGTAGGTTACCCAGAAATGATGTCTTTATATATTTCTATTTGTCACAACACTAGGACCATATTTGGAAGTGGCCACCATAATAGAGGCCTCTGTCATTAGGATGGGTCTTTGAGAAAGATGGTGGTTCTGTTCAATTGATCTGTCAGACATCAGTAGGGATGCTGAAAAATGAGCCACACATGGAAAAGAGGCATTGATGAGTAAAGGGAAAGCAATGAGAACAGTCCTCCAGTAAGATCTTGGAAGCAACTGGGGCAAACTTCACAGGTTCATCAGTGCCCTCTCCATATATCTCCGGAAAGGAAATAAACTTGCCATATGTAAGAAATAAACTTGTCATATGACCCCCAAGGAGCCAATCTAGGAGTTCTATATGCAGTCCATTACCTGGACAGGGTACTCAATGCACTGCACTGAATAGAAGACTTACTACATGAACAAATAAATGTGAGTACAAAGCAACTTCCTCATAGTCGGCACTATTGAAATAATGAACTCCATCACTGAGGTGGGAAAAACGCTATCGAAGATAATGGTGATGAAATCTTTGGAGTCAAGCAGACTTTGGTAAATGTTTCAGAGCTCTGGGCATTGAACCCAAGTCCTTGGGCATTGAACCTGGGTCCTTGCTCATGATAGGAAAATGCTCAATGAATGAACTACATTTCCTAATTCTGCCCTGGGTTAAAATGTCATCATTTCTACTTAAAATCTACATAATCTTGAACATTCTATCTAACTCTTCTCATATAGTATCATTTTCTGTAAAATATGAATGTTACCAATCTCATAGGGTGGTAATGAAAATTAGATAAAATAATACATGTGCCATAAAAGTCAATAAACCATGAGAGTTGTCATGGCTGCTATTAGGCTGAACAAATAGCTAAAGACATTATAGATGGGGTAGAAGACAGGACTGAGAGATTTCCAAATTTCCTTTCAAATCTTAGATCCTGTGCTTTTATTTGAATTAATCTAGAAAGGAAAAATTTGAGGAGTGTGTGTGTGTGTGTATGTGTGTATAGACAGCGAAACTTCTGGTAATAGCACTAACAACTCTCACTACAGCAAGAACTGAGCAAGGATTACATCTGAGATCTCATTGATTAGCCTTGTGTTCTAAATACCCACCAAGCCAATCACAGGCCCAAGCACCACACTAAAGATAAAAGGAGCCAAGAGTGGTTCGCAGTAACTGAGAGCTCTTTTGACTACCCCTGGATCTCCCCAGTGAGGGTTTACTCTCTAGAGCAGGGGTTCTGAACCTTCCAAGCAGCGGTTCCCAACCTTCTGAATGCTGAGATCCTTTAATTCAGTTCCTCTTATTGTGGTAACTGTCGGGACCCAAAAATTATCAATTATAATGCTTTGGGGTCCAAACCTCAGCTCAATTCCAGGATCCCGAATCTCACATTGTCTTCTAGATGCCAACTAATTACTGCCAGATGACTTGGCCACAGTGGAGAATGTCTCCTAGTTTGCATAACAACAGATCTAGGCCCTAGGTGCACCTGCACCTGTTCTGAGGGGTTTTGTTTACATGTTTAGGAACTGTTTAGGTGTGCTTCTAGGGTAGAAAGAGTTTTTTGATATCGGCTTAATACATGATAGTAGATGTCTTCTGCCATTACCCCCACTGTTGGAAAGCTATTTAAGAGGATGCTTGAATAAACCATGGATCCCAGACTCCAGCATGGACTGACAGCCCTCCTGAAATGACAAGATGTCTGTGTCTCATCTTTATCACCGTTGGGTAGCTAGGAGTTTCCCAGTCCAGCACTCCCTCTTCTCTATGGCCTTAGGGACCAAGATGAAGCTTCTACAACTATGGAGAATCTCTTCATAAAACACTGTGTTGATGAATACTGATTGTCCATTTGACAGGCTCTAGATTCACCAGAGACATGCTTATGGGCTTGATAGTGAAGGATTTCTAAATTGGGTTAATTGAACTTGGAAGTCCTACCCTAAATGTGGGTAGCATTGTACCACATTCTGGGGTACTGAACTTTGTAAAGGAAGATAGCTGGCCAAACACCAGCATTTCTGTCTCCCTGCTGCATCATGTCAGATACAGTATGACTAGCAGCCCCATGCTCCAGCTATCGTGATGGACTGTACTCTCAGACTGTGATGCCAAACAAACACTCCCTTCTTTATGTTTCTTTTGTTAAGTGTTTCATCACAGACAAATTGTAACTAATACAGACATTAAACTAGTTCTTGGAGGTTCCAGAAGGTAGATTGCACATTTAGCTTGTTAGTACAGTGAGGCAGTATGAGGAATAATTTTCTCAACTACATTTGGCCTTCTATGTTGCATAACTATAGACAGCATAGGGGTCATGTGCTACAGCATCCCCAGTCAGGAAGTAGATCTTGTCAGCATAGATGTCCTAGAGAAGGCTGGGGAGACAAGACCATATTAATTACCATATTCAATGATGAGCAGTAGATGGAATGTTGGCTCTCTATATTTTATGGCATGACTCCCTCTCTGAAAACTTATATTCTCTCTAGGGAAACGACTCAGTTAAGACATCCAATGTCACTTTAATTGTTCAGGGAATAAAAATCACTTCTCTAACCTGATCAAGTTAAAAAGAGTGTTGACCAGCTGGGTGTTGGTGGTGCACACCTTTAATCCCTGTACTCGGGAGGCAGAGGCAGGCGGATCTCTGTGAGTTTGAGGCCAGCCTGGTCTCCAGAGCAAGTGCCAGGATAGGCTCCAAAGCTACACAGAGAAACCCTGTCTCGAAAAACAAAACAAAACAAAAAAGAGTGTTGACCAATGATGCTGCAGCTTATTTGGAGAAAAAGAATCATGAACAAGATCCTATCCATAAAAAGAAAGCATTTATCTTTTCACATTTAAATATATATATTTGAACATCTGGATTAAAACCAAATATAATCTGATAAATACAATCTCCTCTCATGATCCAATATAAAGTATCTTGGTTTATGCTTGTTTTTGTTTTTTTTGTATTTTTGAGACAGTGTCTGGGTAGTACTGACTGACTTGGAACTTGCTATATAGAGCAAGATCAGGTTTGGATTTAGAGGAGGAAAGCCAAATCCAACTCTAAAGCCAGCATTGGTTTAATTCAAAACAGACTAGGAAATAAAGAGAAATAGATTTAGAGGCATATATGGAGTTTAGCAAATGACAATTTCCTTTTGTTTGATGGCTATAGCTACCTTCTCTTCTTTAAGTATCTACCCATGCAGTGTCTTTTGCCTTCTGAAGATGAGTTTTCCTGTGAAAATAAAAACAAAACACTTCCCTTTCCTTTGTGAGGTTTCTATACAGTTTATGAGATATACCTTGGTGGATGACCTGTCATTTCTCCTCATCAAGAGGTTTTTCTTTTTCAACTCGAATCTTGATCAACTTGGATGGTATCCAAAGTTTTTCTTCTCCTGTGTAAACAAAGGCAAAACCCCTTCCCCAATGTAACACATGTCCTGGATTCCATACAGAGGTCAGTACGTCTTTGAGGTATATTAGCTGATTCAGTTCAGCAGTTTTTTCATAGTTCAGTGTCTCTATCCAGCTGTTTGTCCTATCTCATTAGCATTAAGAAAGTTTAGTGTTAATAAAGCATTATGTAACCTATGTTTGGGGGTTTTTGTTCCCCCAGCCTGTTTATGGAGCATTTCTTTCATATTTGATATCTCTACCACTGCTTGTCCTGTGGGATTATGTGTTATACCAGTTATGTGCTTTATGTTATAATATTTGAAAAACTGTTGCAATTTAGTAGAGACATATGCTGGAGCATTGTCAGTGTTTATTGGTGCAGGTATACCCATAATGGCCATCATCTCTAACAGGTGTGTTATAACAGAATCCACCTTTTCAGAGCTAAGAGCAGGAGCCCATTGAAACCCTGAAAATGTATCTACAGCATGATGCACATATTTTAAATTTCCAAATTCTGTAAGGGAAAGACATCTATCTGCCAAATTTCATTTCTCCAAATGCCCTTAGGATTGCAGACTGCTGGCAATAGAGCTTGATTATAGAAGGAACAGGTAGGGCAGTTTCTCACTATCTCCTTGGCTTATTGCCAAGTGATGGGAAAATCCTTTTTTAAATCTTTGCCATTAACATGGTGTTTCTTATGAAATTCTGAGGCTTCCAGCACACTTCCTATTAATAAATGATCAATCTCAACATTGCCTTGTGCTAGTGGGCCTGGCAGACCTGTATGGGATCTGATATATATAATATATATATATATATATTATATATATATATGTGTGTGTGTGTGTGTGTGTGTGTGTGTGTGTGTGTGTGTGTGTGTGTGTGATTAGTTCTGTTCCTGATTGTTTCCTGTAATTGTGTAAACAGTGAAGTTAATTCTGTATTGTCAGGAACAAATTCTGCAGTCTCGATGTGTAAAATGACTCTCTCTGCATATTAAGAATCAGTAACTATATTAAGAGGCTTCTATCTCCTGAGTGTTGGGATTAAAGGTATGCCTACAACCCCTATAGATTTGAAAAAACAAAAAGGCAAGAAGACAGAAAAGAATAATATTCTGCTGGGGAATATTTGGCATCTGCAAATTGTCTGAAAGTTCCCCAAGAGCAAGAACATGGTTCTTGCTAGTACATGAGTACCTTTTACAACACTCCGTGTGGGTGTATGTGTTTGATAATTTCAAATCAAATGAGTACATATGAAATGCTGATTCCCAAGATAGACCCAAAACCTGTGTTGTCACAAGCATTTCAAACCCAAAGACAAATCTTGTTATGACAAATTGTCCCCTCTCTGTTAGGAAGTTGACACTGGATAAGAAAAACCTTTCAACAACTCTGCTTAAAGGATGACAGACATGTCTTTACTTTAAGAAAAACACGGATGCCTGGATCAGAGTTCAGTTTAGGGAGGAATGGTCCCAAACAGGCAAGCAAGACATCACACAACATCCAGATGTAGTAAGGACCAAGCATCTAGATGCTAGGAGTTCTAAGAATCCAGAAAGAGCTACCTTGATAAACTCCTGAAGGGAGGTTTCCCACAGAAGTGTCTTGAAGTGTATCACATGAGCTAATCTTGGGAAATGTGTCTGCCTTCCTATTCTTGGCCAACCATTCCCTCAGCTAAAACCAATGGGGACAGGGAAATATACTCTGAGAGTGTGAATGTTACAAAGAGCATTTTAATGTGAACTCCTGGAAGCATATGGCCTCCCAGGTAGGAACAAGCCTTGGATGTGAACCCAGAGGCTCTTCCAGGCCATGGCTTAGGGCCAGCAAAGTAGAAAATGCCCCCTGAATCTTCTGGATAGCAGATGGAAGGAGATGAGAGGGGGTGCCCCTTGTGGAGACCACTTTTGAGAGAAGAAAAATGTAGGATCACTTAATTGACATGAAGTAATAGAAAACATGACAACTGCCTGGTTAATCAAACAAGAATGGTCCTTGTGTAAGAGAGGGGAGAGACAGAGGAGTTCTGTCTTCTGGCTGCCCAGACATACCACACTGGGTCTAGATTGGGTCAGGAGGAAAGGACTCAGCTGCCCAGTACAGATACTGGCTTGGTAATAGGCATTTCTGGCAACAGTGGATCCCCTCTTGAAAAGCATCTCTGTGATTATTTGACTCCTCAGGATCTTAAAGCCCAGGTTTTTGTGGCTCATAATAAGTATAAGGCTTTGGTCACAGATCAATCAATTGCCAAATCAATTTTGGCAATATGGTTTATTCCCATTCATGAACCCAATTATCATTTATTGATCACTGGCTTCATAGAAAAACAAGTGCAAGTCAGTTCTTTCCCTTCATTCATGCACTGTGTAGAAGGGACATAAGGTTTCAGTAGCAAGCCATTGCAATATCAGAAAGGACCTGGAGGATAGGAAGAAAAGAACTAACTTACCATTACAAAAACCAAGAAAGCTTCATGGAAGAGGAAGTAACTGGTACAAGATTTAAATAGAAAATGATATGAGAGGGAAAGATACCACACATTCTACTCAAATAATGTATATACACATGTTATCATATAGCCTCAGTGTTGATATTCATAAGAAAAATGTACAGTTAAGACTCTTAACTCTGTCACCGAATTTATGATAATGACACACAGCCGTTCAGCTTGTTCTACACATCTTAGTAGTGTACCGAGAGGTTGTAGGTTAAGATATCTTTATTCAAATAATACCGGCCAAGCACAAGCCAGAGCGTGCCCAGAGGCGGCAAACTAGGGAGGCCAGAGAGAGATCTCCCACGTCTCTGCTGCACCTTAAGAACTCCCCATGTGTCATCCTGAACCTCCCCTGACCACACCCTGACAGGTGTGGTTAAGCACACCTGTAGCCAGCTCTTAGGAAGCATGGTTACGTTGTCCTCTTACACAGTAGTCCAGTGCTGAACAGAGCAGGAGCCATCTGAGGCCTAGTAAACACTATATAGCCCCTTAGAAGAATTTAGGAATGGGAAAGCTCAAGGTGGTGCTGACTTTTCAGATATAAAGCTGCTCAGGCTCACAAGTGACATCTTTTAAAAACTCAGAGACTAGTATTCTGCAGTTGTTGACCTCAGTTTGCAACCTACTTCTGCTACAAGGGTAACCTGGAGATAGACTACTTTAGACTATAAAATATGAGTTCCTCTCTAAGTGTTTTTGCTACCAACTTTGGAGTGCAAGGAAGAGTAAACACGGGGTGTTTGCAGAACTCCAAGCATTGTCAGGTTCTCAGTAGAGTTCAGATCCCTTTTTAGGGTATGATGGAATCAACATTGCTGGTCAAATTCAAATCATTAGGCTCTATTCCCATTCTATAATGACATTCTCTGACTGTCTACTCCAACTCCTGTTGTATAAAGTATGACCCCAACTTCAGGAGCCATAGATTTATAGCTAAATGATGAACAAGTGGCCACATAGTGGCTGTAGCTATTAGGACCACCTGCTACTCCTTCCTTTGTCCCCTGCAAATTGCCCACTGTGACCTTTCTCAGATATTCTCTCCTGAAAGTTCTCTCTAATATTTTTGTCAGCCTTAACTGAGGGAATCTGGGAAAAAAAAAAAAAAAACTGATTGTAGCCAAAGCTGTTGGTTTTTTCAGTCTTAGATCAAGCTTTGGGAAAAATGAGAATGATCTTGGCATTGAGAGAGTCAACACTCAAAGACTTGATGCCACATGCTCAATTTCACTCCTATCACATGTCAATAATCTAGTTAGTCTATACACTGATGCATGGACAGAAATATGCTAAAGATGGCCTGACCAGAGAAGTCCTTGATTCTTTTAAAATAAAACAAAACATTTCCACCAGCATTCATTTATGTATTCATTTGATATTTATTTGCTTACTGAAATATTTACATAATCCTGGCTTTTTGAAGTGTGGGTGACCAACTCTTTTTTTTTTTTATCATGAGGAATCCTTTGTGCTTCTAGATAAGAAAAGATTCTTGGGAATGTGTGCACTTCTCATGAAAGGCACCCTGAGTCAGGATGCCTGTGATATTCTCTAGGCAGTGCTGGCTCCCATCATGCTTTGGTATTTGCCACCCCAGATATTTAATACTGATTGTCAACTTGATGAGATCTTGAATCAGCAAGCTTCTACAGACACCTGTGAAAATTATCTTGCTAGGGTTAGCCTCTGGTTATGTCTATGGAAGGTTATCTAGATTATATCAGTTGAGGTGTGAGGAGCCATCCTCAGGGCTCTGATCTGGGGACCTAGCTTACATAGAAAAAGAGAAAAACAGCTACCCAACATCAGCCTCCATCACTCTCTGCTTCCTGGCTGTAGATGCACTATGATCAGCTGCTTCAAGCACTTACCATGACTCTGCCACCATGATGAACTGCACCCTAAAATGGTGATCCAAAATAAAACCTTCCTCCTTTAAGTTGCTTTTGTCAGATAGTTTGTTCTAGAGATGAGTAAATAATATGCATTCTCCACCAGCAAGTACTAGCCATATAGCAGTACTTATTGGCCACCAATGAAGCTCTTCTTTCTGGAATGTGGGCATGGTTGGAAGAACCAAGGTTAGGCTTTAGGATCGAGCAAGGTTATAGTTGAGATAGAGCTGGTTTCTAGAAGAGGAGAGCAATCTAGGGTCAGTTCTTTTTGGGGGTAGGTGATGGCAGGTATCTAAGATTGAAATAAGTTAGAGGTTAGAATTAGGCAGAGTAGACACAGTCAAAAAACAAAAGGACCAAACAAACAGAAAAGAAAAGAGGGGCTCAGAGAGGTACATGGAAAAGATACAGTAATGCCTAGAGATGCCAGGAATGCTATGTGGGTTCTCGGAGGAGCTTGGTGGCTGCAGGAGAGGCAGGATAACAAGACATCAGAAGCCTACTACTCAGAGTCTTATGGAGCCAGCCTTGACTCCTGTTTACAAGCCCCTCTAAGCAATTCTAAATCCTACTGCAGAGCTCCTGTCTGTCACTTAGCCCTAATCACGGGACATTAAACACAAGCCACCCATCATAAGGGTGCAAGAAGCAGAGGGCTGCTTGAGACTGAGTGTCCTGCACATTTTGGATATTAATCCTGACAGAACAATCTTTAGCACTGTATGGATTGCTCGGTGTAAATTCATTAACTACTTGTCATGACTATAATATAATCTGCCCTGACCCTAAGGACTCGCCAGCACAGTGTTAATCAAATCTCCACAGAAAACAACACATTTCTGTTTAGACTCAACAGCTGCTTCTCTTGCCAGGTTAGGTCTAGAGCTTTAAGAAGGAAAGAGTAAGTTTTCTTCTGCGGGTCGCTGAGTAGGGCACTCCTGTCTGCAGAAATGCCTCTTGGGTCTCCAGCACTGACTGCTTGAACCTACCTTCCATTTTTGGCAAACCACGTGCTGAGACCAGCACATAATGGAAGTCCGTCAATCTCCGGTCCCCATCAGTGAGAAGTTCACAGATAATAAAGCACAATGTATTCTGAAGCATTGAACATTTTCTCCCAGGATGAGTCATTACCGGGTTTTAATCATGCTCATTAGCCAGCCATTAGAGTCCTGTCCAGCTTTTCCTTGCCAGAGACGAGAAGAGAGAATGATGGTGGTCGGGGGGCTGTGCCTGACCTACTGAAAGACCAGGCCATCTGTTCTAACTTGTATGGAGCATGGATCACTCTGCTTTATGGCTGTAGTGATCTTATATCCCAGCACAAAACCCCTGAATGTTATTTAGGTTGATCCAGACCTTGGTTCTCCAGAAATGAAAACAGTAAAGACTCAACATTCATGAAGATGCAGGTGACCCAGCACCAACTTAGTAAACACACTGACTTTTTGGCAGCAAAACCCTGCATGTCCATTTCAACAGCTAAATGAATTCAGATGCCCTTGAAAAATGTGGCATTGAAACAAGCAAGTAGAATGGTAAGGACTGTGAAGCAAGGGACTTACAGGGCCTAAAGTGGGGCATGCCTGTGAGTGCTAACATCTTCATGTTTCCTTCCCAGATCTATCTCTTCTAAATTGCTCTTTGGTTGTGTCTGATGGGTTTGTTGTTTGTACTTTTATCATATGCAAATCTATACTGCTTAGTGTAGAATGCCTGACACTAGCTTCACACTCTTCAGGTTCCTATGAATGACAGATACTATACATGCATTTTCTCAGCTAAGAACTAGCCAAACAACAAAGCAATTTCATCTATTTCTATCTTTTGTGGTGTATGTGTGCATGTGTGTATAGGTATGTGTGTGTATATGTACCCACATGCATGTATAAGTTCCTAGGTCTAATTATCCAAAATATTCTGTAGGAACCCAATCTTTACCTCAACCTTTTTGCTTTTAATCTGCTAATTTAGAATTTTATGTGTGCTATAGAATGGCAGGAGGTGGGGGGAAGGGAAAGAGAAAGTAAGGGGGGAAGAAAGTAAGTTTTAGTAGGAATAAAATCCTTGTCCCGTTTTACTTTCCTTAGACCTTGCTTCTATCTCATTCTCTTTCAATGACAGGTTTTTGTTGTGGTTCCTACTACCTCCTCACATATGGAATCTCCCACAGTGCTCAGTGCAGCAAGATGGTATACCTGGGCAAGCTCTGGACCTCTAACTTGATCACACCCTTCTAGTCCTACATGTCTGAGAAGTGGTATACAGAGTAGCTCTCATTCCACTCTCTGCAACCAGCCTAAAGGAGTTGGTGTGTGTCTACTGGGAAGCAGATGTCATGCCACACTCAAAACTTAAGGGATAGCCAAATATCCAAGCAGGTTAGTATACAGTCAGAGTAAAGTAGCCCCCTCAAACAGCATCATCCACACAAAGCTGAGAGGAACTGCCATAGGATCGAGCCACTGCTATGAATGCAAATGTTCTCTCCAAATTTATATATTCAAGATCTAACATCCTGTGGAAGATAGGTAGTTATGGTTATAAGGCTTGGGCCTTAATCTGACAGAACTGATGGCTCTACAAGAAGAGGAAGCAAGGTTTCCTGCCTCAGCAACACATCTGAGAAAGGATACAGTGAGATCCAATTAGAAATAGACCAACTTGGCACATTGACCTTAGATTTCCAGTGTCCAGAACCCTGATGACAGAAATTACTGCTGTTTGAGTGAAGATCATGGTATTTTGCTCTACAGTTGAGCTAAGTCAGCTTTGCCATAGTTCCAAATGCCAGGGATGTCTGACAAGATTCAGTCATTTTATCAGGAAAGCAGTGAATGGAACCAAAACTCATCTACAGAGACAGCTTTTTCTGGGAGCATCACAGAATTCACTAGTCACAGCAACCTGGGACAGGAGGTAGCTGAGGGCTCAAGGAGATGCTCAACAAGTGACTCCAAGAGTGGAACATACCTATGTCTAATAAGGTTCTTCTGTGGAGACAAAGAACACTCAGGTCAGCATGGCCCTAGCTGGTTAGAACTGATTAATTAACTCAGAAAACAGTGAGAAGGTTCTGGAGGCTCAGTACTGCTGCTGGGCCCTGGCCTGACAGTTCCTCGGGGAATTATGTCAGTGTTGAGATTAGAAATGAGATTACAAATAGTACTGGATTATGATGGGAAAGCAATAACATGCCATAAATCAGCATTTAACTCCTATCCTTCAAGGAAACACCAATTATGGTGGACATTAATGTGATTTACTTGAAGAATGCTGTTGGCTAACTGTGGGTTCCATTTGATTTAAGTGTTTCTCACCAAGGCCTTTACTGCTAAAAGAGGGATAGGGCAGAAAAGAATATGAGGGGACCTTCTATTAGAATTACCCTTCTCTAGCTATATAACCATCAGGGTTGTGCTGTCTACTTCCACCCTCCAGCACTCACATCCCATGCACACTCCTGGTTGCTGGATGCTGTTGAGAAGCCCAGAGGATGAGGGGTTCTCTGTAGAGGTGTTCTTACCCCCTCTTCCTCTCAACCAAGTTGTCACTGACACACATGGAGCAGTCTCTCACTTGTAGAGACTGTTTGCCTCCAGATTTGATCCAAATATTTGGCTGTGGCATCAAGAAAACAGAGGAGAGGGACAAATACAGAAAGGGACACACAAACAATTCTGTGACAGCCAGCATGGCAGGTATGTCACACTGTTGCTACCACATTTAAGTTCCCTGTGGGATGCCACCACTTTGGGTCACATATCAGATACCCTACATATCAAATGTTTACATAATAATTTATAACAGTAGCAAACTGCAGTTGTGAAGTAGCAAGGAAATAATTTTATGGTTGGGGGTCACCACTACATGAGGAACTGTATTAAAGGATCACAGCATTCTGAAGGTGGAGAACCACTGATTAATTCATTGTTTTATGTTTGGTGAGAGAGGATACACCATGACAGAAAACTAGGAACTCCTTGTGTGTACTTGTTTCTTTCCTGTGCTGCGATAAAGCTTTCTGACCAAAGCAACTTGGCAGAAATGGTTTTATCTGTGTTACACTTTCTATCACACTCCATCACTGAGGAAAGTCAGGGCAGGAACTCCAGGCAAGAACCCAAAGACAGGCCTTCATGCTATTTAACACAGCATTACTTCTGACCAGTTACCTTTCTCACAATCAAAATAGTGTAGAAAAAACTACAGGAATGCTGCTTGATGGTTCATTGAAGCTCATGCAGGCTCATGCTTAGCTAGTTTTCTTGTACCACAAAGATCCACCTGCCCAGGGAATGATGTTTTCCACAGTAGACCGGGCTCTCCCACATGTATTAACAATCAAGACAGTCCCACAGACAAGCATACAGGCCAATCTGATCTGATAAATCCCCCAACTAAGACCTCCTTTTCAGATGAGTATAGGATATATCAAGTAGACAATTAAATTTAACTACAATAGTTTACAAGGGATTTTAAGAAGACTCAGATTATTTCCTAAGCAACTGAGATGAGGAAAGTATGGGAAATCACAGAATTTAGGTGAAGTCTAGATGTTATGTATATGTTTACTGATATTCTATTTGTTGAGACAGAATGGCACTTACATAGGTGCTGAGCCTTTGGATTTTGCATATGGAACATAAAGTTGTTTAGATGTAAGCCCTTCCAGCATCTATATATCCAAAGAAGTTGGGATGATTGGGATCTCCAGCTAGGCCCCATTCCGAACCCTGTCCTCAGGATGCCAAGGGGTGGTCCCTCCCCTGAAGTTGCCTCTATCCAGACTCTGCCTCTGAAAAGCCTGCCATTGGTGGTTCCACCCCCACAGGTATTAAAAGCTCCCACCTCAGGATACACTTTGTGGTTCTCTCCTCCCATGGGGCCAGCCAGGAATGCTTTGTTCAGATTTAATCTGGATTTATTATTTCGGTTTGATTGACTTACTACATCAGTGGTATCATGGTTCCAGTAACCAGGGATTTTTTTTTTTAATTTAACAAAAGGAACAAATGATTCAGGTCTTCTAGCCTCTGCTAGAACCCTTTTCCAGTTTTTTGTCAGGTATGCAGACCTCCAAGGGCCAATCCTGAGGGTGCTTCCTCTGTAAAATACAGACCAGCTCTGGGTCCATGGATAAGAACATGATCACTGATGAGATATTTAATTGAAACCTCTAGAGTGACTTTTCCGACGCCCTTCCTGCCCATCTCTATTCCCACCCCAGCCCTGGTACTTCCTCAGCTTTAGTTATAAGAAAACCCTCACTGTTGCCAACCCGCCCTCCTCTGGGGGTGACTGCCTTCTACAATCCTGGTGTTTTCTCAAATCGTCTTGAGCTCAGAGATGGGAATTCACTACTCCTTGATGCCAACTGTATCCATCATGTGTCTGACAAGCTGAAGTCCCTGTCTCCTTTGCCAAGCCACTTTCTCTAAACCAGGGCTCCTTCCAGACTCTATGGTCCCTGTGGCTGCAGAATAAGACATGACATTTGTCAGCTGTAGGGAGTACATCTAGGAAAGGAGAATCTGAAAGGCCAATGCCCTCTGACCTTTAGGCTCCATCGGTTTGTTTTTTGGAAGACTCAGCCCAGAAAACAATGTATTTACCCTTTCTCAAGTTTAGAGACCCGATGTTTATGACAAATGAAATGGAGGTACTTTAAGCTGACAAAAAGTAGCTGATACTGTTGCCATGGAGACACCCCTCTCTGGTTGAGTTCTGTGCTGGGACCTCCATCTGCTGAGAAGCTCATATGAGGGAGTCACCCCAGGTCAACGGTGTAGAGAAATATTCTTGGAAGTGACCGCCAAGCCCAGGAAATAAACCCATTTGACACAGCAGCTCTCTCACTCTGTAGTTTTTGAAGTCTGCATGACTAACATGAACTCTGTAAACAAGGCTTACCCCTGCCTCCCACTGAATGTACAGCCACATTGAGAGATATAGTAGGCATTTCAGGATGTATATGCTGAGTGAATGATAAAGGAGACCCTCCAAATATCACAAGTTAGGCACAACTCTATATAGCTTACAGAAACTTACAGAAATTAGCTTCATATGCCTCAGTTTCTTCATCTGTGAAATGGACATGATTGAAAATATTGTGTCTTGTTCTGAGTTAACAAAACAATTTAAGCACAGAGCTAAAGGATTATAAAGCCAAGGTTTGACAGTCTCCATCCTAAGTCTCAGGGGTCAGCTGATAGGGCTGCAGAGCCACCTTTATGAATCAGCTATACCAGTGGTGCTCAGGTCTTCTACCTGTCATGCAATGCATTTTCGTTAAGTAGTACTAAAATGGTTATATTTGGTGGCTTAACAGAAAATGTGTAACAAATTCTAAGTCTGAGGAAGTGAGCACTAACCTTTGCCTTTTGGCCACCCTGTGCCTTTTGGCATCCTGTTCTGGTTTTGAAATATTCCAGAGCTCTTGCTGCTGCTGCTGCTGCTGCTGCTGCTGCTGGTGGTGGTGGTGGTGGTGGTGGTGGGGTGTGTGTGTGTGTGTGTGTGTGTGTGTGTGTGTGTGTGTGTGTGTGTGTGTGTGTGTGTGTGTGTGTGTGTGTGTGTGTGCGCGCGCGCGCGCGCGCGCGCGCGCGCACAGATGTGAAGTGAATATCAGATGTCTTCCTCAATTATTCCCCCCTTCTTTTTTAAGGTAGGGTCTCTCATATGAACCTAGGCTTGCTTATTGGCTAGTCTAGCTAGCCACTTTGTACCAGATATCCCTTATGTCTACTTCCACAGATCTGAGGTTACAGGTGGTTGCTATGCCTGCACTTGCCATCATATTTTTTAAGACATGGTCTCTTTCTCTCTGAATATTTATGCTCTATTCACTAAGCTGCCCCACCAGGTCCACAAATTTTGTTTTTAAAGACAGAGCATTGAGAATAACTGTTCAGGATTCCAGAAGAAAAAGCCAATAGACATAGTTTCAAGATTTGAAATAAATCTCAGAACTCAAATTCTAGAACATATGACAAAAGCAATTATCTATAAAAATCCATGGTGTATTGTATGACTTTGCTTTGGAAATTTTCAATACCTAATTTTGGCAAGACCAGCCAGAGGGAGTATCCTCCCACTCCAATAAAATAGTCCAACTCATTTCAATTATCCCTGAGAAAGGGGACAACTGCTTTGCTCTTCTCCAGTCCTATGCTGACATCCAACTACTTTGTGAAGAGCTATGGAAAACAGCAGGATGTACCTGCTTCCTTCATCTTCTCTAACACAGTTTGTCATTTACTGAAACCCGGGATGCAGTCCCTCCATTGTGTTGTGCATGCACAGCCACCCTCTCCAGACCCAGGATGCAGTCCCTTCTACTGTGCTGTGCTTATACAGCCAACCTCTCCAAACATTAAGCCACCAGTGAAGGCTGAAACTCACTGCCTCCCCACTCTTGCATTCTATAACACACAACACACACACAGCACATGTGAAGCCATGCATACACACACACACACACACGCACACACACACACACACACACACACACACACACACACACACACACACACACGATGAAAAAGCATGCAGGTGCTCACACACCCATAAAGTATATGTCCACATGTGTCCATGCATGCATACACATGCACATGCCATTCTGCTGTGTGCACATGTCAACCTCAGTCAATATGCTTAGCTAAAGGATGGCGGAGTCTTTTACTTCTTTGCTCCTTAGAAGGTCTTGGAGGTGACTTTTTTTTTTCTTTCTGCAAGAAGCAAAAACTGAGACCAAAGTGAACACTTCTTTAAAGAATCTAATGAAATAGGAAAACTCTTAGAGCCAGCACTCCTAGATGAAGAGGGCATTCTGGTTGGCTGAAAGCACACAGAAAAGGCCACCTAATTTCCTAGCTAGAAGAGATGCTGAAAATATATGGAAAATATATGGGCTCCAGAGGGCAGGCCAACTTGATAGGCCCCAATCCTCCATAAGTGTGTCTACTACTCATCATAAGTATGTATTTGAAAGAAATGGGTAAGTCCACAAGCTTTTCAAATTCACCATCTTTTTTTAATACATTGCCTTGAATAACTCTCCATCCCTCACTCTTTTCCAAGGCAAAAACTGATTTTAATTTTAAGGAGCAGCATGTTATCACCATGCTTTGGTACTTTGGTAGAGTCTCCACCCCAGGTAAGGACAGTTAGTTCCCATCCTAAGCCCTCACAAGATTGTCTGGTTTTCTTAAATGAATGGATACATTGAATCGTAATTATTTGATTGCATCCTATTCCCATCCATGGGTAAGAATGATTTTCACAGGGAGACATCCATTTATTCATTTGCTTGTGTCCCCATCTACTAAAATGGGTAGAGTGATGGTACTCCCTGGAGGGCAGTGGGTTTGTAGCTACACAGCTGTGTTCCAAACCCCAGCTCTGACCTTTATGAACCATGGAGACTGTGGTCAGCTTTTAAAAATCTCCATATCTTAATTTTCCCTTTCTCAAAAAAATGGAAAAATTAATGGTATCTGCCTTACAGTCGTTATAAGTCATTTAATGAGTTAATTTTTGTAAAGCACTTAGAACTCTGCTTAGATCAAATTAAACACTCCATAAATATTCACTTGCACATGAGCCAATTTGTGAGTAAGGGGAGCCCTCCCTAAAATAGTTCAGGTTTACTCTGAGTAAAAGGTAGTCTGAGTACCATTCAGAGAGAAAAGAAAAAAAAAAGATTTTAAAAATGAAATTGAGAACAACTGTCAGTTCCAAGGAAAGGGAAAGGAAAAACACCCCAGCAAAGTGTTAGACCAGAATATGTCAATAATGTTTTCATTTTTGTAAAATGTAATATGCCACAAGGTCATTTGTGTGTCTATGTGTTCTTTTGTGTCTATGCATATGTAAGGCCAGAGGGCCCATTAGGCCATTAGGTATCTTTTCAGTTGCTTTCTACCTTATTTTTGAGTCATAGTCTCTCACTTGAACCTGGCACTCAGCAATTAGGCAAGGCTGGCTGGTCAGTGAGCTGCAGAGATCTCCCTATTTCCACTCCCTGGTGCTGAGGTTAAGATACACACCACAGCCCCAGGCCTTTTACATGGGAGCTGGGGACTTGAACTCAGGTCCTCATGCTTCCCTGGTAAATGCTTTACTAATTCAACAATCTCTTCAGCCCCGAAAGGCCTTTTAGATGTAGATAATCTAAGACTTTCTATCACAACCAGGCAGTGGTGGTGCATGCCTTTAATCCCAGCACTTGGGAGGCAGAGGCAGGTGGATCTCTGTGAATTCAAGGCCAGCTTGGTCTACAGAGTGAGTTTCAGGACAGCCTCCAAAGCCACAGAGAAACCCTGTCTTGAACCCCCCACCCACCCACCCAAAACAGACTTTCTACCACTTCCAAGAGTCTTCAATATAAATGTTGAGAGACATTTGTTAAACTGATGAACTAATCAAGCTGTTTTATCCAGCCTGAAGTATATATTTCTTCCTTCAGTCAAATGATAACTTTTTAATCAATTTTGTTTTGCTTTCTTAGTTCAGGAAAAAAATCCCTGGAAGCTAAAATTGGGAGCCTATTGGGACACATCCATTTAATTCATTAGTGTGTCTAGCAGGGCTGGGCCATTTCTGTGCATTTTTAATAATATGGCACATGAGATGTATTCATATAAACATTACAAGCCTCTTTTAAAACACTTCCTTATCCACAGCATCTCTTGACTTGCCTGTTCAAATGGGGCAGAGTTTTTAAACATTGAGATGCCTGTCTCTGAAGAAAGAGGAGCAGAGCAGGATATAGTGAGAGGAAATAAACACTATTATAACTCAATGGACTGTAATCAGTTTTAAAATATTCCAAAGAAAATCCTTAGATGCTCACATACATTTGAAGAGATTTTGAATAGATCAAAATGAACAATTTTGTTTTCTTTTTAAAACTTCCAAAGTCCCCATGTGTCATTTCCCAGCAGGGAGTGCACAACACTGATTAGTCTGGGCTGGTTCCGAGCCCATACAATTTCCACCACTATCCCACTCAGCATTGGTGTTCCAAGGAATTCAGTTTTAGAAATGATGACGTTGCCAGGAGAGAGCTCAGAGGCAACTTTAAAACTTTTGTACTGTTATTTTTCCCCTCAGAGTTGGTTTTGAAAATGTTTTTGTTTGTTTGAATTTTTATTTCCGCCAGTCTACTAAGTCAAATTTCATAGTTTTCATATAAACTTTCCACAAATGGTATCCATATGAGTCTGACCTCCTCTGACTCACATGGGGCCATGAGTAGAGTCTTCCTGGGTGGGATAATGCCTTTCCTCTGTCAAATGTGAGACTCATTGGTGTGTGGTCACATTGACATGGCATTGAGCAAGATAAGTGCCTGCCACCAGAAGAAGTGTCTTTTTCCAACTCAGAGGGACTCTAATTCTTTTTGACAGTCTCTTGGGGGTGCATGTCTGGTATAGATTTACTAGCTCTGAACCCTGGATCCAATTCTTGAGACAAGGATGCCCTTTGAAAGGCAACCAGCCACATGGGCCAGAACAAAAATGGTGAATGTTCTTTCTCTGTGATGATGCCATTGCTTTGTTAATAGTCATGATTTTACTTCATTAGTTAGACTTTGCCTGGGACTTGACCATTCTGTGGGGGTTTATTACAAAGAGAATTAGGAATGAGCCAGTCCCTGGTATATTGGCTTCCTCTCACTCTTCTTCACTTCTCATGTTGCCCTCTAGGTCTTCTTGCCAAGAAGCCCCTCTGTCATGCCACAAGGTTTTGGACAGTTACTATCTTCCATCACTCTTCATGTGACACAGAGCAGCCCCATCCAGGCTTAAGTAAGCAACAGTTTACATTTCAGTTAGAGTTTCTGATGCAGAGAGTACTACAAACAGCCGGGAATGATATCCATCAGAGGGCGACATAGCAGGGTTACTCTCTCCCAAATCTCTTTCCTCAGGAGAAAAATTTCAGCCCACACATATAGAGGTATTGGGAAAAGACCAGGATTCCTGTATGACCACATGGAGAGTGGTAGAAAGTCAAAGTATGCCAGGAGGACAGAGAGAGCTGAGTTGGGGGTCCAGCTTTGTCTTGAGCATTTTTTCAATTATCAGACATTCTAAGCTATGTTAACTATTTTTAATTGAAGGACATGGCCGATATTGTTTAATCAAATGAATTTAGGAAACCCTATCCTTAAGAATTGTGTGTGTGAGAGCATGGAGACCCTAGTCATAAAGCTGTGAAAACAGCATTGGACCGAACCAAGCCCTCTGAATGTGGGTGCCAGTTAGGAGGCCAAGACAGTCTATGGGACCTCTAACAGTGGAGCCAGTCTTTAACCCTAAAGCAGAAATGGACTTTGGGAGTCCGTTCCCTATGGTAGGGATACTATTGCAGGCCAGATACAGCAAGGAGGGCCTAGGCCCTCCCCCAAACCATATGACAGACTTTGAAGGTTCCCAGTGGAGAGCCTCAGTATCCCTGGGGAGGAGTTGGGGTTGGGTTAGGGGGGTTGGTGGTGAACATGGGAGGGCGAGGGAATGGGGAAATAGATATGTAAATATGAGTAGTAATTAAAGAATTTAAATAAAAAAGAATGTGTGTGTGTGTGTGTGTGTGTGTGTGTGTGCTGTAAGACCTGTCAGAGTGTTTTGTAACTGTATTTGATGCATCTTTAAAGGGCATGGAGTTTGGTGAATATATCTAGGTAAGGCTCATTTCAAGGAGGCTTGAAGAGTGTCAATGTAATCCAAATATTATATGCTGAATTCCTGGAGAGTATTTCTCAAAGTTTTCTAAGATAGTAGCTGTCAACCTGAAGGATGTCATATAAAAAACAGCAAGACAGTAATTTAGCAAAGCTGGCAGGTCACAGACTCAGTGGAAGCACACCTAGCTCAGGGCTGCTTATGACATTTGGACAAAAGTGCAATAGTGTGGTTCAGGCAAAGTAACATATGTCTTACATGAATTTACTGAATCTGGTCTTTACATCATTATGTACTATAATTTAGCCACATTGTACAAGTGAGAAAGTCAAGGTGCAATGTCCAGGGTCACTCAGCACGTAAATAGTAGGACAGGAGGTGATCCCATGTCATTTGATTACACAGCTTTCTTCATATTCACTCTACTACACTGACTTCAGAATTATAGAGAAAATGTAAGCATGCTAGGCAATTAATTTCAAGAAAGTGGAATGACAGTATCCATGAAATCTTTTTGGGTTATGCTGACAAGAAAGAGCCTCTGGTGTAAAGGAGTCCATGCCATGTTATCTTATCCTTGACTGCCTCTAAGTGGTACTGGCTTCTCTCATGTGCTAACATACTTAACCATATAGCATGCCATAACAGAAAGATGAGATGAAGCACAGGTCATTTCTGGTAGAAGAAGTCTTCCTTGATCTTACAAATATACATGTTAGAAGAGCAAAGTTTAAATTCAACAGCCATAGCTTCTACCTTAGAAAATGAAAAAACTTAACAAATTAAATCCAAAGTAAGAAAGCAGGGATTAAAGGTTATAACAGAAATCAATGAAATTGAAAACTTAAAATCCGAAGGGGGGAAAATCAATGAAGAAAAGCTGTTTCTTTTGAAAAATCAATAAAATAATCCATTAACCAGACCTAACCAAGGGCAAAAGGAAGATTCTAATTGTTAATGTCAGAAATGAAGGGAGAGCCCTCACTACTGACCCCACGAACATTAAAAGGCCAACAATACAACATTAACAATTCTATACTCATATAGTGAATAGCTTAGATGAAATGAACCAATTCATTGAAAATCATACAAGTAAAACCAGATAACCCTGTTAGACCTATCTCTATTACAGGAATTGACTGGTAATTGGCCACCTGTTAAAACAGAAAGCACCAGGCACAGACAGCTTTATTGGTGAATACATAAAATACTTAATGAAGATACTATGGCAATTATTCAATTTTTTTCTGAAAATAGAAGTACAAGGAAATGTATAAATCAAAAGTACTCCAGTTTTAAAACCAGATGTATATAAGAACATAAAACTATAGATAGTATCTCTCATAAACATAACTATAAAACTCCTTTATGGAATATTAGCCAACTATATTTGACCATGTAAGAATTATATACCAAAGCCAAGTCATATGTATACCAAGAAATCAATGATGTTTCATCATTCCAAAATCAAGTAGCAAAACTCAAGATAAAACCGGTAAAGAAAAATTTACATGACCATATCAATAGGTTACAATAAGCATTTGATAAAAGCTAACACCATTTATGATAGCTAAAATATTTCTAAGTTTATTATACACTTTCTTAGTTAAACTCATATTTCACTTGGAAATATGCTATTTACCTTCTATATTTTGAAATTTTCCTACCATGGTTTTATTATTGATGTGTTCTCTAATCTCACAGAGGTCCCACACACTGTATGACTTCTATGGTTTTAAATTGTTTAAGTTACTTAATTATCGCCAAGCATTGGTGGCACACGCCTTTAATCCCAGCATTCGGGAGGCAGAGGCAGGTGGATCTCTGAGTTCGAGGCCAGCCTGGTCTCCAGAGCGAGTGCCAGGATAGGCTCTAAAGCTACACAGAGAAACCCTGTCTCAAAAAAATAAAGTTACTTAATTATCTAGACTATTAGTTATATTAGACAATATTCCCCAAGAGCTTCAGAAGCACACTGCTATATTAATGATGGGTGAAGTATATGAAAGTCATCTAGAGTCAGTTCATAAATGGTGCTGTTTTGTCTACCTGCCCTCAGATGGCTGATCGTTGGACTGATATTGGACTTCTGTAGAAATTTTCAGCTAAAATAGTAAAGCTGTCTCTTTTTGCCTCATATTTTCTGATGTCCTATTATTAAGAATTGTTAACTTAATGTTTGCTAAGTTCTTGGGAAGTTGGGTTTGTTTTTTCCAGAAAGTAATGTTTCTCTTCGTTGGTGGTAGTTTTCTTTGATATGAAGTTGCTTTTGTGTGAAGTCAGTATCATCTCCCCAATTTGTGCTCCACAAGGTCTAGCCTGGTGTATCCTTCTCCATTGTCTTACTTTAATCTCTCCACATTTTTATGTTTGAGTGTATTTCTTACATTTGGTGTATAGTGGGAGTTGGGTCTTTCCCTTCCCAACACACTGACAATCTTTGTTCTTTACTATACTGAGAGCATTTGTATCTACTGGTATAATTGCTTAAAATTTATTGTACTTCCAGCTAATGTCCATTCACTCCTCTTAATCATTCCTTCTTTTACTTCCAAGCTTTCTTACCCTCTTCTGCTTTTAATTCAACATTTTGTTATTTCATTTTTCCTGCTCTCTTAATATATCAATTATGGATAGAACTAGAAAATATACAGAGCAAGGTAACCCAGACTCAGAAAGACAAATACTGGACATTTTCTCTTATTTGTGGATGCTAGCTATAAGTCTTTAGAGGCAAATATCTAACTTGGAGTAACCACAGACACCAGGAAATTAAAAGGGGTGATATCAGGGGTAAAAGCAGGTGTACTAGAAAGGGGAATGGTGAGATACAGTTGTTATGAAAGCTGAAATAGGAAAAACTGGTGCTGGGGACTTATCTGTGAGGGAGGAGAAGGAGGGATAAACAGGACAGAATTGATGTTAGAAAAAATCATATGGAATTATATTGCTTTATGGTTACTTAAAATCACACATATATAAACACATATGTATTATATAATATATAGTATATTACATATATAATATATATAGGAAGAGAAAGAGTAATACTGAAGCTACACCAATTGTGGTAACAAAATGTCCCGGTGAAGGGCATGGAACTTTCTTACCTCCTTCTGAGTTGTTGGTTAGGGGATTAAAAGAGATGTTCAAAACAACATAGGCTACTGCTGTTGCCCTTGGTATGTTTCAGAAAAAGAAGGTAAGGTCCAATTGCTTAAGAAACCATACTATGTGGGGCCAAGACTTGTAGAAGTCAATGTGGTTCTAACTTTTAAGTTACTTCTCTGAGGACTAGTCCTCATAGTTTTAAAAGGAGTCATGCAAGGAAGAGCCAAGCTGCCAAAGGAGAAAAGCAATCATTATTCCTAACCACCAGTAATGCCAACAAGCCACAACAATGAATAGCATGGCAAGATATTCCAAAAGAAAGTGAGAAAGATATATTGTATGAGATTTTCTAACAATTAGTAAAAATGTATAAAAAATAAATATATAAAAATTTGTAGCTCCATTAGATTTGAACATACATGTATAATTAATATAATAATACTATATCATTATAGTGTTATATGGTGTTAAATAACACCATGGCACTTCAAAAGTAGTAAAGATTCTTTACAGAAGATCTTTGCAATGTCTCTCCATTGCCTAATTTATTGTCATTCATTTCATGTATTCATAGTCAATTATTACTGAACACATGGGTTAAGCCATTATTTTGAACAAACTATAATATATTAGATCAATTAAGAATTAAAAAAATAAATTCTTTAATTACTTTGGTTGTCTGTGAGCAAACTATGAATGAGAACAATTTAAAGGAGTTAAGATACTTATGGTTTCAGAATGTTCAGTCCACTCCTGCTTGGCTTCATGTCCTTGGGCAGATCATCATGGAGATGAGAGCATATGGTAGGGAGACTTCCTATTTCAAGGGCTTTTGAGGGACAGGAATCACAAGACCAAACCAGGTATAACTTTAAATTCCTGTCCCTAGTGACGTACTTCCTCTAGCTAAACTCCATATCCTAAAGTTTCTCAAACCTTCCCAAAGGATGCCATCTGGGGACCAAGCCTCCAACACATGAAGCTGTTGTGGATAGCATATAGTCAAATCATATAACTATATAATTTTACCCTCATTCATCTCTGTCCCAATACCATCCTTTCATGAATGTATATTTGAGTTTATGATTTATACCATTACCTTTTCAAAGCATGTCTTTCAAGGCAGGATTCCTGAAAAGCTCCCCCAGTTCCTATTTGTCTGAAGAAGACTGTCTCTTTTACCTTTGGAGGATAATTTTGCAGGATTCAGAATTTTGGGCTGATGGGACTTTATATTTAAAATTTTTAAGTATTTACTTCACTTATTTTTTTTGTTCTAATATGGTTTCTGGAGAAAAGTGCCCATAATTCTTAATCTGTTCCTTTGTGGGTGGTGCGTGTTCCTCAATCCATGGCTCCTTTCAAGATTGTTCTTTTGTCTTTTGGTATTTATAGTCTGGATAGGATAGGCCCAGGTCTAGGTTTCATGGTATGTATCTCATATGACAGAACTTTTGGAGGTACATCTATTTTTGCCTTTTCTAGTTATTCAACAGTTCTGAATCCCCACTTGATTTAATTTGCTTTTTTTGTTGTTAATGTTCTTTCAGTTTGGAAATTCTCCATAGACATGTCCTTCAGTTCACTAATTTTTTTTACTTAGCTGTGTCTTACTTCAAAGCATTGTCTACTAAAACCACTTCAGTTTTATATAGGAAATGACACATGACCAGCAGGAAAGCAGTAAAACTATTAACCCCAAAGGAAATAGGTGCAGTGAAGATAAGAATGAAAGACATCAATGCCAACCACCTTCAGAAATGAGAGGACAGCTTATAAGGTAGACATCAGGAAGCCAGCTCTAGTGTTCACTGGAAGTAACTTACACACAACTCAGAGAAGTTTGTGCTGGACAGGAGCACACATATGCATTTGTGCTGTGGAATCAGGCTGCCCTTCCAGCAACACAAGCTTAATGTGAGAACTCTGAGAACAGTTAGTGAGTGAGACTCTTGCAGTGGCTTCCTATCCATATTGCTCCTCATGGTCTCTAGCCACGTGTGCCTACTGAAATTAATTTCCAATAACTTGAATTAGAGTATTTCAGTTTTCCTATTGTGCCAGCCACACTTCCAGTGCTCAATAAGCACATGCTTGTAGTAGTCATCATACTGCATTGAGCAGGACATTTTCTACATTGTAAAAGATTCTATTAGGCAGCGCGGAATTAAACTCTCACTTCAATCAGCTCAGTTATTTTCCCCAATACGTATGTGTGTCTAGAATTCTACTTTTCTTTTGCTGGCCAATTTAAAATAATGAGAAAAAGAAAATAGAATTATTCTACTAATGATAGATTCAATATAGATGCTCCAATGAGAGGCTTAAGCTCCAACCTCAAATTCAATTAAAAATGTTGATTATCCGTTGCTACATCTATCCCCCTGTGTGCTCTCTTTTCTTTTTCCTCTGAGCATGCCCTGTCAAATTGGAAAATAAGTTGTGATTACTGGAATCTGGTCAAGTTGATTAACAGATGCCAATTAAGTATCTACTGAAAGAAGAGAAAATGATGCTAGCTAATTGTTGTTGTTGGACTCTGTGGTCCCTAACTGGTGTTATACAGACCTCCAGCAGGGATTTAAAACACTGCTTTCCAGCTGCTCTGTCAGCCACCCACCAGGATCCCTTGGATAGTCCCAATAGTATCTAGACCCTGAAGTTCCAGGGTCACATTTTCTTGTAGCTGATGAAAAATTTTACAACAGCCACAACTGAGTTATAATGCATGTTTCCTATGTTAAGGGAAATGCCATGCTACACTGAAGACACCCTTTGGGTTTTATAATGGGGTAGAGATGAAGGTGGGAGTTTTGAGCATTAGCATACAGAAAAAGAGCAGAATGAGACAGAAACCAACTGACCAAGCCCCTGATATGGCCAGACTCTATGTCATGAAACCACAACAGAATCACTTCATGTTTAGATCACAAGAATTGTGTGTGGTACAGGGAGGAGGTCCACTCAACACAGAGTACACCGAGGCTGAGTGAGGTTTCTAATCATCTTAAATGCTTGCAGTAAATAGCAGAAGCATATGGTGTAAATCTAGGCTGTATTAACACCAATTTTGAATCCTTTCCCACCTTCCACAGCTGCAGTGTTCACTGAACAGATGTGGGTGCTCAGCCTTCTGGTTGAGACAATCTCATCTACCTAACTACAAGTTACACATGCTCTGGCTGAGAGGTCTTGAGAGATGGACAGTGTCAAAGTTGAGTTTGTGTTTTCAACCTTTTCCAGGAATGTTCATGTAGGGACTTTAGTTGCTTTTTAAATGAATGTATATATTGAATGTACTTCTTTTACTGAACAATTATTGAGAGTTTATTGTGAGTTAAGAATTTGGGATATAGAGATAAACCAGCAGAGCATTCTCTTTTCTTTCAAATATAAGATGTAGCATCTTAGAAAGAATAGTTGTCCATCAAACTATTACAAAGCACAGTCCTGGAGCTGAAAGAAGGAAGCATGGGTTATCAAGAAATGGTATACTATGTGTAGGACTATGGGAGGACCAACCATGTGGGGGCAATGAGCAGCTACATTGTGGAAAAACTAGTAATCATAGAATCAAGTCAAGGTTACATTTATTTATTTTGTTGTTTTGTGTTTTGTATTGAGACAGGGTCTCATTATGTAACCCATGATGACCTGAAATTTGCTATATCGATCAAGCCAGCTTCAAACTTGCAGAGATACACCTAACCCTGCCTTATTCTGGGGTTAAAGGTGTGTGTCACCATGATGTGAGAAGAACTTTAAACATTTTCAGAGGTAAACTCTCCTTTACCCTGAAAAAAATAAACAACTAAACAATTTTTAGATGAAGTTCTAAACAATTGCTGGGCTTACTGCTAAGTTTGAGCAATGAAGCAGAAAATTAGTATACTTGTGTGTAACTAATATAAGACTGTGTGCTATTTGGGGGCCCTAACATAGTGGTGGAGATCAGGCAGCTGGCGGAAAGAGTTATCGATACAAATGGTGCCCATGTGGTTTTACGAACTTCCACATAAAAACTTCACAAAAACTTAAAAAGGGATTTTAGAAACAAAACAATGAAGATAAGCATGGCTTCTTGTTAGAGGCATTTTTTTTTTTTGAGTGACCTCTGTTTTGCTAGAGACAAGCAGAGACTCTCTAGGCTCCTCTAAGGGAATCCTCCTGACTTAGCATAAATGGAAAAACCACATGGCTCTTTTAAGAGACCCTGCTAACAATTGGATGGTGCGTATGAGCAGCTGGCAGTGGCAATGACTTCTCCAAGCCAGCCATCTATGCTATGATGGTAACATAGACCAAGGCAATAAGCACAGCTCTCGGTCCTGGCGGTAAATGTACCCCCACCATCTTGGAAAGACAGTGGCTAAAACAGCTGCCACTTTAATTTTAGCAAATGTTATTTAGCAGATAAAAGACCATGTGGCCAGAAAAATGTAAAGATTTACAGTAAAGACAGATTCAGATGAAGAAAAACTCTAAAGGTTTACAGTGTGTTTAAAAATATTTGTAGGCTTGCGAGAGTAAAAGGATAGTGATTTTAAAAAAACAAACAAAGAGGAAGAAGAAGAAGAGGAGGAGGAGGGGGAAGAAGAAGAAGAAGAAGAAGAAGAAGAAGAAGAAGAAGAAGAAGAAGAAGAAGAAGAAGAAGAAGAAGAAGAAGAAGAAGAAGAAGAAAAAGAAGAAGAAGAGGAAATAGAGTAGCTGGGTGTGGTGGCACATGCCTTTAATCCCAGCACTCTCAGCCTGATTTACAGAGTGAGTTCAAGGGCAGCCAAACTTACACAGAGAAACCCTGTCTCATAAAAGGGAAAAATAAAAGTGAAAGAAATAGAGTAATTAAAAAGCCAGTAAAGATGGAAAATACACAGAGAGTCTGGATACTGTATGTTATTGTGTTGTCTTTGAATTATTTAATTGCTGGGAAAGGAGCAACAAGTGCTAAAAGATTTGATTATCAATGCAGCTAAATTAATCCAACTTATAGATTTTAAAATTGCTTTGACTTCTAAATTTAAATATAAGAACAGGTTACTTGGGAAAAGAGTTTTTGCTTATGCTTCCACAAAAAATGTAAAGCTATGGATTCCTTCTAGACTAATATGGATTGATGAAGCAAGACCTCCTGAAACAGTGTACCAGGTGATCCAACATCTAAAGCAGCTGAGACAATACAGCCTTACAAACTACAAAAACAAGGACCTGGCCAGGTTTGTGTGTTTCATCATGATCCCCATGATATGGTATTGCCCCCAACCAGCAGGAAGCAGTTTGGAATGAACGATGCCCAAATTCCCAAATATTGTTTAAAATGTTTGTTTTCATTTAAATGGGGTTGGTTATAAATGATAATGACCACAGTCAATCTCTTTTTAGAGGAAAAAAGGGGAATAGGATATAGAAATGAATACTTTACATTGGTATGGGTTTTCATTTATTGATACAAATTAAGGATAATTTTGTTATATGTAAATTTATCCTCTTGTTCAGTATTGTGTTTAACAGATCTTTTAAAATGTAATGCATAATTAAATACAGGTTGTATATAGTCAGGTATAATAGTCAAAACTTACAGTTAGATTAGTTAGGTTTTCTAGATATACAGAGATCTATTTGAGATGGATAGTCTTCAAACCTTTCAAAGACCTACAGAATATGTGACATTTTAAATGGTTTAGGGTTTTTCATGGCAGTGAGACACAACTGCTCCTGGAACACCAATAACACCTGAGAGGAAGATGGGCATTGAAGGAACTCATTATGGAGTTTGCTTTAAACATGGCAAGATTAGCCATTTGGGCAAGAAACTGCTCTTGCCTGGACTTTTTGTTGCTGTGTCAGACATTAGGCAGAACACAGAGGAAATTGACTGACAAACTGCCAATTCAGGTGGATAGTTTAAAATTTCCTGCTTCACTGAGATGTCTGCCAGACACACTGGTCTATGGGCTGAAGATGGATGCCCCAACATTACAGAGCAACTTCAGGTGACTGTCCAGGCATCAAGATGTCACTGCCAGTTCTAGAGTTTATGTATCATCCTTCTGTGGTCTTTAGTGGAGTGGAAGACAGATAGTTATGGTTATAGTTTTCTTTAGTTATTATAAAAGATAAGCTACATATAAGACTTTAGACTCACAAAGATAAATGATAGAATGTTTTCTTTAAATCTTGCTAAATATTGATGAACTAAATATTGTAACTATAGTTCTTACTTGATAACTCTTTTGTTAAATATTTTACTATGTTAATGTTAAAACCCTTCTTTTTATTTAGACAAAAAAGAGGAGATGATGGGGGAAGGCCTTCCGTGTATATGTCTCTCTTATTGGTTAATGAATAAAACACTGTTGGTCAATAGGGAAGCAAGACAGGTGGGGGTAGGAGACAGAGGAGGATTCTGGGGAATGTAGTAAAGAGGGGTCGCCATGCACTCTCAGGGAAGAGAGGACTCATAATGCCAGTGTCCTCAGTAAGATAAGTCCTTATAAAAATATATAGATTAGTACTTATGGTTGATAATTAAGACTGAGCTAGCAAATAAGAAATCCTAGTCATTAGCCAGCAGCATTGTAACTAATATAAGACTCTGTATGTTATTTGGGGGCCCTAACATGGTGGCAGAACTCAGGCAGCTGGTGGAAAGAGTTATTGTTGCAGTTGTGTTCTTTGTTTTTCTAGAAACATTCTACCCTCCACCAGTTAATTTAGAACTCTTTGTTATTCAGTCATCTTCTCTTTCTGAAACCATCATCACAGAACAGATTATATAATAAGAATTACTGTACATCATGGGCTCTGATGAAGGGTCCCCTGACACCCATGATCACAAGCAACAAGTAGATTTAAACAGCATGGCAAGCATGAAGACCTAAGTCTCAAGAGGTAGAAATTCAATGCCCAGATAAGGAAGGCAGGTCTGTGCTACTTAACTCAGACTGGCCTGGAACTCACTGACTGCTAGACTTTCTACATGCTAAGATTCCAGTCTTGTACCATTGTGCCTGTATCTATGTGAATCTTGAGCTCACTCCCTACCTCTTTTCAAAATCCCCATCTGTTTATTGTTTGGGAATTTGTCCACTATTTCCTCTGGAGCCTTTAAAGGCAGCTGTGTTAGATTCATCTGTGATGGCTCTACCTTCTGTGTTACTTCTACTCTTGTTCTTGCACTGCTTTTCCCATGTCAATGGGATGCATTTTCATGCCTTTTAGCATCTTGTATTTTGGGGTGAGAGACAGCAGCAGTGGCTGGATTTATTGCTAGAAATAGTCATGCTTCTCCTGAGTCACTAGGGCTAGTTTTCAGTCCATCTAGTTAACATCTGGGTTGGGTTAGGTTTTGATGTTTCAGGAGCTATCTTAAGGCTTTGTAGCTTTAAACTTCTTAGCATTAGCTTGTCGAGGCTGGGGGAGGAGGAAGTGGGGAGGGGTAGCATGAAAAGATATCCTTCTTAGCTTCTCTTCTACCAGCAATGGTTGGCCTTCCCACATGACTGGGAGAGATGCCCAGCTTTTCTCTGATGATGTCATTTCTCTGTTATTAAGTTTGTTGTTGTCTTCTTTGTTCTTTCAAGTTTCTTCACAGTGTTTTTGCAGGGTGAATATTGAATTTCCTTACCTTTATTCTTTTATCTGTGTTCCCAAGTGTAATTTTTCCCTCTCGTCATGGATGTAAACATTTCCATAGTTTCTGATCATCAGAGTTTTCATATTTGAAATTTATATTTTCATTTATGTGATTAAAATGTTCCAAATGGAAGGATTTTAGAAGTTTTTCATCTTCTTACTGATATCAAAGTGTAAATTTTGCACAATGATTAGACATTACTTAGCTGGACAAAGGAACCTGTGCCTATAGATCCCACAACTTAGGGGGCAGAGGCAAAGATCAGAAGATCAGAAGCAATCCCAGTGATGTAGCAAAATGCCATCACAAAATAAATAAGCACATAAACAAATAAATAAAAAATGATTGTCTCATATGAAACTACTGATTTCTTTATAATCCAGCTGATCCTAATGTAGAATCAATTTTGTTATGATTTAGTGGGTGTTTTAGAAAAATCTGTAGGCATCACTGTACATAACATGTGGTGTTTATGTGTGTATGTATGTCATCAGTGTATCTAATATGTAGTTCTGGTTTTGAAACACTCCAGAGCTCATCATTATTATTGCTATGATGACGATGCTATGTGTTATATGCATGTCATCACTGTACATAATATGTAATATGTATGTATGTGTGTATATATGTGTATACATATGTGCATGTGTGTGTATGTATGTGTATGTATATGCAGGTGTGAGTATGTGCATCTTACTTCATGAGCCAATTCATAAGCATTTTTCAAACTGATGTCATTGTCACCATCATATTGTATAAGCATGTGCCATATTATCTTTGTTAATTTGCTTACTTGATTCATATTCTTTGTGTTTTCTTAAATATTGTCACACTCAGGAGTTTCTTGTAGTTGTCTTTATATTATATTATATTCTAATAACCATAATCACTTAATTTTTCTCACATTTCTTTAGTTGTATCATTACTTTTCATTTATTACATTTGTGTGTGTGTGTGTGTGTGTGTGTGTGTGTGTGTGTGTGTGTATGTGTGTGTAGTATATCCTTGTTATAAGGTATATATAGAGGTCAGAGGACAACTTGTGGGACTCAGTTCTCTCCTTCTTCCACATGGGACTATGAATCAGATCAAGTCAGGCTAGTGGTAAGTACCTTTCTTGCTGAGCCATCTCACCTGCCTGTGTTAGATTATTTTTATCTTGAGACAGTAAACAGTACTTGTTTATTCATCATTGATGCCCTTCCTATCTTCTGCAATCTTTCTCTCTTCCTTGTCATGTTTTTGAGTCAGCTATCAGCCCACCCGAAGTTTCTCTGTATATTTCTGAGAAATACTGTTATAGACTTCACTGGACTGTGTTATATTTAAAATTGTTTCTCTTGCATCTTGTGCTTGATAGACCTTTTGCTGGCATTCCTTTCACTGAAGATTTTAAAATGTGTATCCGACATTGTGCTGAGAAGTCTGACTCCAGTCAACATTTTGGCTGTTGAAGTTACTCAATATTTTGGAAGACTAGAGGGGATTTTTCCTTTATGTTTGATGTCTAGTACTTTTAAGATATTTTTCAGTTGGGTTAGAGAGATGCTTCAGCAGTTAAAAGCACATACTGCTTCCACAAACCAGCGCCTGAAGCAGTTGGCGGCAGGAGATTTGGCGCCCTCTTCTGGCCTCTATGGGCACCTGAACTCATATGCACACACCTCGATACACACATACACATAATTAAAATAAAATAACCATGCTAAATATATGTCAATATTAAACATTCTGCGTTAATTTTCCAAAATCTTGATAAGTCAACCCTTTTGATATGTGAATATAAATCCTCTTTATTTCTGTAAGGTCCTATTGAATTAAAGTTTTCAATATTAAGTCTGTTCTGTTATTTCACTTTATGTGCTATCTCTTGTCTTCTACTATCAACTGCTTTACTATAAATTTTTTCCTTTTCTTTATCTCACTTCTACTATCATTGTTAGTAAATTTACTCAATGCCTTTATTAGAACTTTGAATAAACTTCCCTGGGCATTTTATAATTCTTTTCTTCATTTCTAAAGTATTTTGAGTTCCCATTTTCCTTCACCTGGTTCAGTTGACTCTCTTTTTTTCTTTATTGATTTTTATATTTATTTCTTAAGATTTGTGTGCCAGTTGACTTTTTTTAACATCCCCAAATTTCTAATTAACTTTCAGTGTCATCTTGCAGTTACCTATTATGCCTCATGTCTTATTAAGAAGGAGAATTTTTATAAGCTAGAATGTACTAACTCTTATTCTTTGACTTTCAGTAATAACTTTGAGAATTCTCTAATTGATTTCCATTCATTTTAGAGTTTTTGATATGTAAAGCATTTCTACTTTAGTGCTGTCATTTTCTGATAATGTGACGAAGTCCAATTTCTTCTGTGAATTTATATGCAGAGTGGAGCTGGAGAGAAGGCTCAGTGATTCCTGAAATTCCTATTTTTGCTGAGGGCTGGGATTTGATTCTCAGCACCCACAAGAAAACACACAATCATCTGTAACTTCAGTTCCTGGGGGCTCTAATGCTTCCTTGTAACCTTTGTGGGCACTAAACACACAAGCAATGCATATAAATTCAAAAAGGCAGGGTGGTGGTGGTACACTTCTTTAATCCCAATACTCAGAGGCAGAGGTAGGTGGATCTCTGAGAGTTCAAGACCAGCCTGGTGTATAGAGTGAGTTTCAGGACAACCAGGGATACACAGAGAAACCCTGTCTTGAAAAAGAAAAACACTCATAAAATATGATGAATAAATCTAATAAAAAGGAGCCCTTTCCGTGGACTCATCGCAGACCAGGTGAGCCACCCCCTGCTTTTACCCAATTCTTGTCCTAAGCGCCATTCACCCAGATCCCTCCAGGCTCGTCCCTGCTTGAAACAGACATGCCCAGGCAGGGAGGAGCTTCCTGAATCTGGCTTGGTTCAGGACACTCTTCCTTCCCTATCCGTGGACTCATCGCAGACCACGTGAGCCACCCCCTGCTTTTACCCAATTGTTGTCCTAAGCACCATTCACCCAGATCCCTCCAGGCTCGTCCCTGCTTGAAACAGACACGTCCAGGCAGGGAGGAGCTCCCCAAATCTGGGTACAGGCCACTCTTCATTCCATTCCCAGCGACCGATCCGCCAAGAGGCCTAACGCCATCAGAGTGAGGAGGCTACGAGGAGAGGCAAGACCATCCAGAGCTTCGGACATTGAATTCCTAGCCCACACACACTACAGAGTAACAAGAGGAGATAGAGAGATCCTACCTGCACTCACTGGAAAAAGATATGGGAAGAAGACAGAATAAGAACTCGCTCAACAACAGAAAGACCAATATGACACCACCAGAATCTAGGGACTCCACTCCAGCAAGATCTGAAAAGCCCAACACAGTGCATGAAGAAGAGATGGACCTCAAAAATTATCTGAGCAAGATGATAGAGACCTTCAAAGAGGAAACAAGAAAATCCCTTAAAGAAATAGAAGAAAAAGTAAGCAAAAAATTACACGATATGGAGGAAAAGACAAACCAAAATATTCAAGAAATAAACAAATCTCTTAAAGAAGCTAAAGAAACCCAAGATAAAACAACCAAACAAGTGAAGGAAGCTCTTGAAACAGTTCAAAACATGAAAGCTGAATTAGACACATTAAAGAAAACACAGAATGAAGCGATGCTGGAAATGGAAAGGTTGGATAAACGATCAGGATCTAAAGATGTGAGTATAACTAATAGAATTCAAGAGACAGAAGAGAGAATCTCAGCTATTGAAGACTCGCTAGAGGATATACATTCATCAACCAAAGAAAACCTCAAGACCAACAAATCCCTAACACAAAATATACAGGAAATATGGGACACCGTGAAAAGACCAAACCTAAGAATAATAGGTGTAGAAGAAGGTGAAGAAACACTGCTCAAAGGTACAGAAAACATATTCAACAAAATCATAGAAGAAAACTTCCCCAACCTACAGAAAGATATGCCTATGAAAGTACAAGAAGCTTATAGGACACCAAACAGACTGGACCACAAAAAGAAGTCCCCCCGACACATAATAATCAAAACTCCAAATCTACAGAATAAAGAAAAAATATTAAGAGCTGCAAAGGAAAAAGGCCAAGTAACATATAAAGGCAAACCAATCAGAATCACACCCGACTTCTCAATGGAAACTATGAAAGCCAGAAGGTCTTGGATAGATACACTACAAGCACTAAGGGAGCATGGATGTCAACCCAGACTACTGTACCCAGCAAAACTTTCAATCACTATAGATGGAGAAAACAAGATTTTCCATGACAAAAACAGATTTAAACAATACATATCCACAAATCCAGCACTACAGAAGGTTCTGGAAGGAAAACTCCAACCCAAGGAACATAACTACATGCACAAAAACACAGGCAATAGATAATCTAATATTGCCAAACACAAAAAGAAGCAGGAGGGCAAAATCCACACACAATGACACCACCAACAATAAATCCAAACCAAACAAGAACCAACGAACAATGGACATTAATATCCCTAAATGTCAATGGCCTTAACTTACCCGTAAAAAGATATAGGCTAACAGAATGGATACGAAGACAGAATCCATCTTTCTGCTGTTTACAAGAAACACACCTCAACTTCAAAGACAGGCGATACCTCAGAGTAAAAGGATGGGAAAAGATTTTCCAATCAAATGGCCTCAAGAAACAAGCAGGTGTAGCAATCCTAATATCTAACAAAATGGACTTTAAACTAAAATCAATCAAAAGAGATGAAGAAGGGCATTTCATACTCATCACAGGAAAAGTCCATCAAGATGAAATCTCAATCCTGAACATCTATGCTCCAAATAAGAAGGCACCCACATTTGTGAAAGAAACATTACTAAAGCTCAAACCACACATAAAACCACACACACTTATAGTAGGAGACTTCAACACCCCCCTTACACCACTAGACAGGACCACCAGACAAAAACTTAACAAAGAAACAGAGGATCTGAAAGAAGTCATGGCCCAACTGGGGTTAACGGATATCTATAGAGCATTCCATCCAAACTCAAAAGAATATACCTTCTTCTCAGCACCACATGGCACCTTCTCCAAAATTGACCACATAGTAGGCAACAAAGCAAACCTCCACAATTACAAAAGAATTGAAATAACCCCCTGTATCTTATCAGACCACCATGCATTAAAGCTAGAATTCAGCAACAATACAAATGGCAGAAAACCTGCAAACTTTTGGAAAATGAATAACACCCAATTGCACCATTCCTGGGTTGAGGAAGAAATAAAAAAAAACAAATTAAAGACTTCCTAGATTCTAATGAAAATGCAGACACAACATACCCAAACTTATGGGACACTCTGAAAGCAGTCCTAAGAGGGAAGTTCATAGCACTAAGTGCCCACATGAAGAAACTAGAGAAAAGTCACATTAGAGAACTGACAGAACAACTGAAAACACTAGAGCAAAAAGAAGCAAACTCACCAAGGAGGAGTAGATGCCAGGAAATAATCAACCTGAGAGCTGAAATCAATAAAGTAGAAACTAGGAAAACATTACAAAGAATCAATGAAACAAAGAGTTGGTTCTTTGAGAAGATCAACAAGATAGACAAACCTCTAGCCAAACTAACCAAAAGGCAGAGAGAGAGCACACTAATTAACAAAATCAGAAACGAAAAGGGGGATATAACAACGGACACTGTGGAAATCCAGAGAATCTTTAGGTCATACTTTGAAAATCTGTACTCCACAAAATTCGAAAATCTAATGGAAATGGACAGTTTCCTGGATAAATATCACTTACCAAAATTAAATCAAGATCAGATAAACAATTTAAATCGACCCATAACCCCTAATGAAATAGAAGCAGTCATCAAAAGCCTCCCAACCAAAAAAAGCCCAGGACCAGATGGCTTCACTGCAGAATTCTACCAGAAATTCAAACAAGAGCTGATACCAATACTCCTCAAACTGTTCCGCACAATAGAAGCAGATAGGATATTGCCAAACTCTTTCTATGAGGCTACAATCACTTTGATACCCAAGCCACACAAATATAAGACTAAGAAAGAGAACTACAGACCAATATCTCTCATGAACATTGATGCTAAAATACTCAATAAAATATTGGCTAATCGAATCCAAGAACATATCAGAAAAATCATCCACCACGATCAAGTGGGCTTCATCCCAGGGATGCAAGGATGGTTCAATATACGAAAAACCATCAATGTAATCCACCATATAAACAAACTGAAAAAGAAAAACCACATGATCATCTCACTAGATGCTGAAAAGGCCTTTGACAAAATCCAACATCCCTTCATGATAAAGATCTTGGAGAGAACAGGAATAACAGGAACATATCTAAACATGATAAACGCGATATACACCAAACCAATAGCCAACATCAAACTAAATGGAGAGAAACTCAAAGCATTTCCTCTAAAATCAGGAACAAGACAAGGATGTCCACTCTCTCCATACCTCTTCAATATTGTACTTGAAGTTCTAGCTAGAGCAATAAGACAAGATCAAGAAATCAAAGGGATACAAATTGGAAAGGACGAAGTCAAACTTTCACTATTTGCAGATGACATGATAGTCTACATAAGTGACCCGAAAAACTCTACCAGGAAACTCCTACAGCTGATAAACACCTTCAGCAAGGTAGCAGGATACAAAATTAACTCAAATAAATCTGTAGCCCTACTGTATACAGATGATAAACTCAATGAGAAAGAAATCATGGAAACATCACCTTTCACAATATCCACAAGCAACATTAAATATCTGGGGGTAACACTAACCAAAAAAGTGAAAGACCTGTACAATAAGAACTTTGAGACTTTAAAGAAAGAAATTAAAGAAGATACCAGAAAGTGGAAAGATCTCCCGTGCTCTTGGATAGGCAGAATTAACATAGTAAAAATGGCAATTCTACCAAAAGCAATCTACAGATTTAATGCAATCCCCATCAAAATCCCAACACAGTTTTTCACAGACATTGAAAGAACAATACTCAACTTTATATGGAAAAATAAAAAACCTAGGATAGCCAAAACAACTCTTTACAATAAAAGATCCTCTGGAGGCATCACCATCCCTGACTTCAAGGTCTACTATAGAGCCATAGTTCTGAAAACAGCTTGGTATTGGCACAAGAATAGACAGATTGACCAATGGAATCGAATTGAAGACCCAGATATTAACCCACGCACCTACGAACACCTTATTTTTGACAAAGGTGCTAAATCCATACAATGGAAAAAAGATAGCATCTTCAACAAATGGTGCTGGCACAATTGGATTCGAACATGCAGAAAATTGCAGATAGATCCATACCTGTCACCATGCACGAAACTTAAGTGCAAATGGATCAAAGATCTCTCCATAAACCCAGCCACACTGAATCTTTTAGAAGAGAAAGTGGGAACAACCCTTGAACAAATTGGCACAGGAGAACGATTCCTGAACATCACGCCAGAAGCACAGACACTGAGGTCTGCAATTAATAAATGGGACCTCCTGAAACTGAGAAGCTTCTGTAAGGCAAAGGACACAGTCAGTAAGACAAAACGACCACCCACAGAATGGGAAAAAATCTTCACCAGCCCCACATCTGACAGAGGACTCATTTCAAAATATACAAGGAGCTCAAGAAGCTAGCCACCAAAACACCATACAATGAAATTAAAAAGTGGGGTGCAGAACTAAACAGAGATTTTTCAACAGAGGAATCTGAAATGGCTGAAAGACACTTAAGAAAGTGCTCAAAATCCTTGGCCATCAGAGAAATGCAACTCAAAACAACTCTGAGATACCACCTCACACCTGTCAGAATGGCTAAAATCAAAAATACCAATGACAACCTATGCTGGAGAGGTTGTGGAGAAGAAGGAACACTCCTCCATTGCTGGTGGGAGTGTGAACTTGTAAGACCACTTTGGAAATCAGTATGGCGGTTGCTCAGAAAAATGGGAATCAATCTACCTCAAGATCCAGCCATTCCTCTCTTGGGTATATACCCAAATACTGCATGTCCATACAACAAGGACATATGTTCAACCATGTTCATAGCAGCATTGTTTGTAATAGCCAGAACCTGGAAGCAACCTAGATGCCCCTCAACTGAAGAATGGAAAGAGAAAATGTGGTACATTTATACAATGGAGTACTACTCAGCAGAAAAAAGCAATGGAATCTTGAAATTCGCAGGCAAATGGATGGAACTAGAAGAAACCATCCTGAGTGAGGTAACCCAATCACAAAAAGACAAACATGGTATGTACTCACTCATATACGATTTTTAGACATAGAGCAAAGGTTTACCAGCCTATAATCCTCTACCCCAAGGAAACTAGAAATCATGAATGACTCTAAGGGATAAATGGACCCCAGGAATGGGAAGTGGCATGAACTCCCGAGCTAATTGAGAGCATGAGGGTAGGGGAGTGGGTGCTGCCACAATAAGAGCACAAGATGAAGAGTAGAGGAGAAGAAATGGAGGAGCAGATATATTGAGTTGGGGGAAGAATAGAGGAGAGAGAGCAGGATGAGAGATACCATATCAGAGGGAGCCACTATAGGTCCGAGAAGTGATCTGGAACTAGGAAGATCTCCAGAGACCTATAAGGATGACACGATCTGACAGTCTGGGCAGTGGAGGAGAGGATGGCCTAGAAACCCTTCCCCTAGAATGAGATTGATGAATACTCTCTATGCTATTCTAGAGTCCTCATCCAGTGGCTGATGAGAGCAGAGACAGACATCCACAGAAATACACTGAGCTGAAATCTGGAACTCAGTTGAAGAGAGGGAGGAATGAAGAACGAAGGGGTCTGTACCTGGTTGGAGAAACCCACAGAAACAGTTGGCCTGAAAAAGGGAAAGCATATCGACCCCAGATGCTCTTTGGGAGGACAGTACAGGACTAATCCAGCCCCCTGATCATGGATGCCAATGGGGAGGCCCCTGCACTCCTGGGAGCCTCTGGAGGTGGACTGGCGTTTTGCCCTGGTGGGTGGGAGGGACTTCGAGAGCCCATCCCACTTGAAGGGATTCGCTCTGTCTCTGAACACATGGGGAGGGGCCTAGGCCCAGCACAGGAAGATTTGGTGGACTTGGTGGAGCCCTGGTTGGGGGCCCTACCCTGCCTGGGGAGTGGCGGGTGGATGGGGTGGGGGGTAGGTTGGAGGTGGGGGAGAAGGAATGGGGGTGGGGGGAGGGAGAGGGAGAGGGAAAGTACATGTGAAAATATTAATAATTTAATAAAAAAATGCAAAAAAAGGAGTAGTCTTAAAATTTGAATGTGTTTGTTGTGTGTAAATATGGGAAGGATGATCAATAAATCATGGTTTGCGAGCATTTTGTTTGTTTTGTCTTGTCTTAAGGACCTACCATTTTCCATTTTGTTTGTTTTATATTTTATCTTCTATTTCTCTAAGGATTCCCCGACACTTTAACCTTTGCCTCTGACTTCACTGGTTGTCTGAGTGAGAATTTCCTCATAGGTCATGTGTTTGAATACTTGGTCCCCTAATGTTAGAACTATTTGGGATGGATTGGAAGATGTGACCTTGTTGGGGAGGTGTGTCACTGGGAGTGGGCTTTGAGGTGTCAAAAGATGGGTCCTTCCCAGTTGTTCTCTCTCTTTTTACCTCCTGTTTGTGGGTCAAGTTGCCAACTTTCAACTGTTTTGCCATGATGCCTTTGCTCAAGGATAATAAACAATAACCCTCTGGAACTTGGAGGTCCAATTAAACAGTTTCTTTTATAAGTTTCCTTGGTCATAGTATTTTTGTCACACCAGTAGTAAAGTAGTTAAGACAATTTCCTAAGAAGCTAAACATTCTGGAGAAGATTATTACAAATCATGTGTACTTTTAAGAACATTTCTAGCCATCAGTAATAAGATCTATCCACAGAGAGACTGAATCGTTTTGTACTTCTCTTTTTGACAATGGAGGGCAACAAATCTATGTCCATCTTTATTCTCTATCCTTCCTTCCTACCTTCCTTCCTTCCTACCTTTTATAGTTTTTCTCAAACTTCCTTTTCACTGCAAAAAGCTGTCAGTGGAAGCATGAGTAATAGCTTGCTGGCATTTGGCATGTTTTCTTTCTACAGTTATTTTGAAGTTTGGTAAGTCCTACAGATAAGTGGTAGTGTGTTTGTGTAGTTTTATTTTGAGCTAGTCTCTTGTTTTTATGGGATATTTGGGAAGATGTGGACCTAATTTGCTGCTCTTGTTCTCAGCCACCTAGAAGTTCATTGATGCCATTGCAGAAAAACACTCTTCCAATTTATAATCAAAGATAAAATGTTTGTGACTCTGTGAGATGCTTACTCGAAATCCAGCAGCTGCCTAGTATGAGATCCTGAGGGCAATAGAATGTTGTAGTTAGGAGCCCAGATTACAGGATAAGATATATCTGGTTTCAAATTTTTCTGGTTTTGTAGCTGTGTGGTCGCATGGCTTAACTACCACAAGCTCTCATTATCTTCATCCAACAAATGGGAATTGCAACTTTCATTTCATCACCCCAGAGTGAAAATTAAGTGAGATAAACTATAAAAGTCTCTACTACATTTTCTAGCATGAATGACATAATAAATATAAATTAGGGCATCTTCCCCACCTCCACAACAATGTTTCTTACAACACTTTTGCCCAAGTTTTCCCTACAGTGTCTTGTTGCCTGGAGAACCAGAAAGATCTTGGACCAATCCAAACACAGATCACAAAAAGTAGAAGTCAGTTTGTTTGGCTATTGTTATATATGCTCCTAACTTTTCAAGAAATGAAAGTAATATTTAAAATAAACTAGAGATTCATGGATGTCTAAATCCTTCCACATGGTTCCCAGCTACTCATCTCTATAAACAAAACACCAACTTTCTACCAAGGAGTCCATTTTCTATGATATCTGTGGGTACAAGTGTTCTTATGCTGAACTGACTTTCCTATCCCCTGTCTTTGACTTCCATTCACTTGCTCTTGTCCTGTCAACTAAAACTGCCTACAAATAACTGAACCTGTGTCCCTGTGCACCAGTTGCCTTACTGAAGTTATTTAAAAGCAAGTGCTCCATGGAAAGCCTGATGGCTCAGTGAATAAAGGTGCCTGCTGCCACCCCTGACAACCTGAGTTCCATGCTTGGAACCCACATGATGGAAGGAGAGAACTCACTCTTGCAAACTGTCCTCTGATCTCCATACATTGGTGTGGCGTGTGCACACACACCCACACACCCACACACCCCCCACCCCCACCCCCCCACACACACACGAAAAAGCAAGAGCTCTAGTAACCCTTCCTTTCAACTCTAGGAAAACTTTATTGTTTTGAAGGTTATTTTTGCTCCATTTGTAGACATAAGTCAGCTTGTTCTTAAGAGTGAAGTTACAATGTTTTTCCCCTTTGCTCAGGATACCAGACTTCCTCCAGCAACACCCCATCCCAGACATACTCTAGAATGCTGTCCTTCCATACATCTGAGTGTTGGTAGCGACCTTCTCTCCAAATGTCAAGTATACTCTCTAGTCAGAACTCAGACACAAACCCATCAGGACTACGGACCAGTAAGGAAGATTGGTATTACTGATGTTCTCTTGTGCTTTCTTCTATTGAGAGCTTTCTGGAATGGCTTCTCTCTCTTACTCTTTCCTCTTCTATCTCTACCATCATGGTGTTCTGTTTGACTCAGATCAGTCATACAAACAGATGTGGACATAGGCCAACAATGCAGGCTACAAAAGTGCTCAATAAACAAGCTTAGAGTGACTTCAAGTTTGAAGGCTGGTTAAAAATAGACTGGTCATGAGACCCTATTATAGCAGTAAGCAAGATCCAAAATAGTTACAACATTGTTTAGTAGACACGATTTTTCTTCATGACTTCATGTGAATCATCCTTCAGATTCCATTTTTTCTTAGCCCATTATCAACAGCTTTCATTCATTCAACATAATCTCCAAATCTTCAAGGCAAATGATAATATTCCATTTTGCTAAACCAGTGGCAGGCATCCAAAATAATGTGGTATTGTTGATGTGTTAGGACCATACCCTAAAATAGAAATAATAGCTTGCTTTTGTTGGGTACCAATGCATCCACCAGGATTGGTGCTTTCATTCAGCCTTCACAACAGCTCTGTAAGTACTCCAGGGCAAGGCATTTGCCTATTTTTTTCCCTGAACTATCTATTTTTCCTCACTAAACTTCTTGGAAAATTCACTATTCAGAAGATTTTTTTTTCCTTGCAACAACATTATAATTTGGCTCTTGCCCTCAGCATTTTATTTAGACTTGTCACCAATAGATACCCACCTTACCAACCAAACTTAAAGACTTCTCTTTATTGCCTATTGTGTGGATTTTTCTCAAACCTTGACATGGCTTACTACTAACTTGTTTCTAAGATAATTATATCTCATTTGAAAGTGGAAGACATTAAAGTCCCCAGTGTTGGACTAACTTAGCCATGATTACACCACAGAGCAAATGAGCGGATTGGGCAAAGCTTAACAAATAGAGTCCCAAGTCCTTTACCCTACTGTATCCCAACTTCAAACTTGTACTTCTTCAGCCAATTCAGCTTTAAAATACTTATCGCCTCTCTACCTGGGCTAGCCACCTTTAATGCTGTAGTTTGTGGAGTTGAGGTTTTTCCAAATTTGTAAATGAAATGGTGACTTACTAAATGTCACATAATTCACCTGAAGCCATATTACACTTACCTTCAATCTCAGTTTTCTTAATTGAAGACAGCAACTACAATGGGTTCAATACACCTTTTTAGCTTACCTCCAACTTACAATTACATTAGTACAAGTTTTGTTTTAACTCTATGCACTTTCTCTTTGAAATTATTCATGCCACCTAATTATAAATTTATCTTCACATGCCTCTACCACCCTCTTCTACCCATGGTTTCCATTCAGATAATCACCATGTACTCTCTATTTCTATATAGTAGCCTCTTTTAAGAACCTGCATCTGAGATCATTCAGTATTTATCTGTCTGCTTATTTTACTATGCATACTATTGCTTTGCCCATGTTGTCACAATGGCAGTATTTTCTTCTGTTTAAGGATCAAAAGTGTCCTGTACATACACATGTACATATACAAATACATACTATAAAAGAGATCATGGAGGCACAAAACCATCTGTATCCAGTCTTCCTACATCAGCATCTCAAGAATGCCTTCACATTAGAATCCTATGATAGGGTCCTCATTCCTGAGGTGGAACCTCAGTCTCATTAAATTTGCATCTGCTAGAATGGCATCCAAACATTGATGTTTTAACTTCCTTGGCTCAAAGTCAAGTTTGTGGCCTATTGCTATGATCTCAAGTACTGCACATTTTTCTAGGTTAATCTACAAATCAACCTGAAGATAGAATTACCAGGCCTGCTGTTAGTTACTCAGATCCCTTTGGGAGGAAATACTAATTTTGAAGGTCTGGTATGAGGGCCAAGACAACAGAACAAGACACTCGGATCTACAGGCCATCTTAGAAAACACTACTATAGTTTTTTTGTGTCTCCTAGTATTGTCATAGTCCATGCCTTCTCTGATTTCATGTATTTATAACAATATGAAGGGATTTATTCTTACCTCTCTTTTTAAGATTCCTTTATTTTCATTTTATGTTTTGCCTGCATATGTCTATGTACACTACATGAGTGATGTGCCCTTAGAGACCACAGGAGACAGCAGATCCCCTGGACCTGGATTTGTGTATAGATACTGGGAGCTGAAGGTGGGTCTTCTGCAAAAGTAGCCAGTGCTCTTAACTGCTGAACCAATTCTCCAGCTCTGAAACTAATTTGCAAATTATCATCTGGGTGTTATATACCCTTCTGTCTGCCTTTTGGCTATCAAAAGTCTTGAGAGCACTTCACATCAGTCCTTGGCCCTGAATCATCCATACTTTATCCATGATGCTCCTTGAACATAGGACTGTGGACAATCTGCCTTCTCTGTTTTGCTGGTTTTGTTCTGAAGTCACTTCTCTGTATCCTTTGCCTCAGTCATCCACACATTCTTGGAACATTTGACTCCCTGGATTTCCTCCCGAGTGCAAACCAGCCTTCATCGGTCTCTTTTGGTGCATTGCTTCTCTCACAATATTTTCCCAGTGTTCTTCAAAGGATGTTAGACCCTATTCCCCTCAGGGAAGCCTTCTTTGTGGGTATTTTTCATTCATTCTCAAAATTTTTCACTATTGTGAAATATTGACTAGTCTCAAAATAGTATCAAATGATTATCTCAGCACCAAGCTTCACTCCATCCAACACGCCACCTGTTAATGTGGAGATGCTTCTATCTCATCATGTCATTCAGAAACTCAATTCTGTTCTGCCCACATTGTCTTCTCTCCTTGCTACCGCAGTTAACAACACCCTGCTTTGACATGCCCAGCTGAAAATCTGGGAATAACTTCTGGTGATACCAAAATCTGAATTTGTATAAACTCACACTGTGTATCATCTGCTCTCTCCATCCCTGCATCCAAGCAGAGAAAAGGACCATTCCCTTCTCACCTCAGGCTTGAATAGTTTGTTTTAATTCTATGTCTAGCTCTTCTTTTTGACCTCTTCTAAATCTCTTGAGTTTCTTACCTCACTGCTCTATGACCTCACTCTTACCTTTGGATCATCTTCCACACTTGGCTCTTAGAGACAGTTTCCATGGTGATATTCTTGGCTATCCTTTTAGACTACATTTCCCCCTTGGCTCTGTTGCCCTGGCTAGCACTGTTCAAATTCTTCTCAAGGTCCTATATTCCCCCAAGATCAAGTTTCTTGGAAGGGATGCTGTGGCAACCCTCCAGCCATAGTTGCCCTATCCCTAAGAGCAGACACTTGACAGATTCTATTTATAAAACATTTCTTACATCTTTGTCCTTATCTCTATTCCTTGACCAGTCATAATCCAAATTTTTATTTTACTTTATTGCCTGGAACTATTATAACAGTCTGTGCCCACTCTGCTTGTCTCCAAAACAGCTAGATGACTGTATTATTCCTGGGCATAAAGTCCCCTGCTTAATTGCTCTTTGTTGCCAACAGACTAATGAATCTTTCCTTTTCTATACAAACATCTTTGTCTGAATTCAGTGTACCTTACCACATGTTTTTCCAACCTCTTTGCCTCCATTCTTTCCTAATAAATCTTTATTCCCCACCTCCACATACACAAAATAAAAAACCAAATCTCTGATCACCCTGACTCCATAGTGCCCTTATCTACCATCCTTCCCTAGAGACCCCCTCACACCATGAATGTGCAGACCCCAAATCTGCTTTCTCTCATAGTCTTTTCTCTTTGTTGATCATAGCTGCTAATCCACTGGCCTATGCCCTGTACCCACACACCTATCTCAACCACCACATTGAAAGTTCCTCAAGTGTGGTAACCTTACTAGCTCCATCATTTTTCTTCATAGCTAGGCCTTGGCATGACTTATAGGAGGCACTCATGATAGCGGCTTGGTTGCATAGAATTGTTGAGTTTGGGGGCTGGAGAGATGGCTCCAAGGGTAAGAGCGATGGCTGCTCTTCCAGAGGTCCTGAGTTCAATTCCCAGCAACCACAGGGTGGCTCACAACCATCCGTAATGAGATCTGGTGCCCTCTACTGGTATGCATATATACATGGAAGCAGATTGTTGTATACATAATAAATAAATAAAATCTTTTTTAAAAAAAGAATTGCTGAGTTCAGGGGTCTGTAAACTGAACATGGAAGTTGAAAGTATCCCACCTGTTTTATATATACATTTCTTCTTGAGCCACAACCTATTCACTAAGATGTTAATATTTTTCATGTTACAATGGTAGAGTTGATATCATCCAAATAAAAATGAAATACTTTTTATCTGGGTTTTACATACATCAGAATTGACGGCCACATGTTGGTTCATTGACATATTCTCAGTAAATATTAAATGTGCTTTTTTCTTCCTTGATATCATTGGCCCATATTTTTTTCTAATAGGAAAAAAAATTATGCATGTTCCTAAGGCCTTTCATAGGACCAAGGATAGAAGATTTCCACAAATAAGAAGGAATGTATAATTTCTGTTGAAGAACTCTCAAACTGCTCATTTCCTTCCCTGATTCTGTTCACTGCCAGGGACATGCCTTTTTTGCTGAACTATTGGATAGCTTGAAGGGCTAATTGCTGTAGAAGCCTAGGTGTAGAAGATTTAAAATATAGCAAAAATATTCTTCAGGGGAAATATATTAAAAGCCAGTGTTTTTATGACTTTTCTCTGTCCAGATTCATAAGTCTAAAATAATCAGCCTGGGCCACTGGGAAGAGTGACTTCCAGGCAGTGGAGGAGAAGCCTATTTATCCAAAGAGACTGTATCCTTGCATGCGGCTGTGCCAAGGTGTTAATGGGATTGCCCACATATCATCTGGAGAGGGCTGGGCCCAGAATCACTATGTAAATGATACCACAGTACCTAAGAAGAGCTCCCTACGTCATAACCATCCCAGAGCCTTTGCATAGATGTTCAAACCATGAGTGCCTTTGTTGTGGGCCTTAATTCTGCTAATCGCCCAAGGTAAAGATTAGCTGTTCTTGTCAATTTAATTCAGCTTCAAACAAAGCAACAAGGTCACTATTTCCCCCCTTCCCTGTCTCTCCTCCTCTCTCTCTTTGCCAGCAAGCAGGATTGAGTTGTCATGTACCTCTAATAGGCAGCACGGGGAATCGTTAGTCCACCCCAACGCCCTGACTGATGAGCACTTCACTTCAATCATCTGCCTGTGCGGCGGTGGCCCAGTACTATTGACACCGTGTCAGCTTCTAGAGAAGATGCCTTAATCGGCCGTGACACCCTCTGCATTGATTTGACAAGTTGCTGTAATGACCTTCTTGTTTTTCTGAAGGATTACTGTTTACTCGGAGGTGCAGCTGACTAAATGTACGGCATTGTCATGGAAACGCTGCATTCCCACCAGACCTGGGTGGGGGTATGTGACATGGAGAGAACACTTAATATTTCAATGAACTGGTTTGTCCCAAAAGGATGAATTCGGCCCAATAATTAGACCTAGTCTAAAGAGTCAACCTGAATGACAGATATAAGTGACATGGGCAGTACTTGGCACATTTCCAAAATACTTGTTTGGGGGTGGGGGGGCTCCTGTGGTTAAGGAAGGGTTGTTTATGGTGGCCACCTCTGGGGACTTACACTGTCTGTTGTCTAAAGAGACACTGACTCTCAGGTCTTCAGACACACCCTAGCACTACAGTAAGAAGAATGGAAGGCAAGAGCTCACACTTGAAGATCTTTCCATGCAACTGGCAAATGTGCTAGGCACCATTACACAGGAGAATAAGAATACACTGCAAATGAGAGTTGTATCATTATCCTAGACTGCTGGTTCTCAGATAAACAACTTTCCCTTTCTACCATCTCTGCGATTGGGCGTATCTTCTAAACCCACCTCAGTTTATACACATTGTCAGCCAGGTGGCAGTTGTGACATAGCTAGAGAAAAACCTTCCACGGACACCTGCTAATATGAACATAACAACAGCACTGATGCGCTTAGATTCAGTTTGCAGCGAGAGCTTTATATAGATTGCTTTAATGGTAAAATGGTGAAACAAAACAAGACAAAAACCCCACATGCAATTCTATATTGCACTGTTTACTTAAATAGCAAGAAGTTTAGAAGAAAGTAGTTGTTGACACGGTTTGAATAGCTTGAGGATGTCAGAACCAAAACTTTACCTGTTTTGTTTTCCCTCATAGACCCAAGATAACTACTGAGGCCAAAGACATCACACTCTAATGACAGACAGAAAAGGGAGTAAAGGCAAAGCCACAGCCCATGCTATCGTTGGCAAAGAGTTTGAGTGTGCTTCCAATAATTCAAGTACTGAAAATTTTTAATCCTCACTGTATAGTGGGAAATTACCAATACGGAGTCAGGTAGAAATACAAGGGTATTTAATAGGGAAAAGCCTTACTTACAGAGCAACCTAGCCAGCCAGCATGGCAACAGCCTGTACAGCAAGAAGCAAAGTGAAACCAAAAGAGTAAACACAGTCACATTACGTCACTCTGACCATGCCCTCACAAGCGTGGTCAGGCACATCTGTAGCCAATTACAGTGCTTATGGGGAATGAGGTGGTTTGGAGAAATGAGGACTAGGTAAAGTCATTGTGGCTGAGTCCTCCAATGGAATAATGATGGCTTCATAAGAAGAGGGAATGCAATCAGAAGACACACATGTGGTGCCCTGTACTGCCTTGAGATTCTGTCAGCAAGAACCCCATCCCCAATTATAGACTCTTGAAACATCTAACTTTAGCTAAACAAACCTCTTTTATTCACCAGTTCTCAACTTTGGGCATTTTGTTACAGTAACACAAAGTAGACTAATAAACTCCCTTTACCAGGACTGCACTTCTTTGCTCCTAGCAGTTTCCACTTATCACTCATTTCTGTAGAGAAGACTGGAGGTTTTAAACATCACATCATCTGGGTATTCCTAATAACAGTAGGATTACATTGGAAAAGAAGCAGAATGGATCCTGACACTCCCAGATCTCCATGCCCATTGCACTGACCATGAAATTGTTGCCTGGAGAGCTTAAGCATGGCTCCTCACTGTGATAGTTCTCTCATCACATTAAGAAAGGATCATGTTCAGTGACTAGGCATGTGGTCATCTGGGGATGATGGCTGAAACTGACCTAGGAAGCACTATTGAATGGCACATTGCTCTTCTCATGATCTGATCTGTGGTCTTAATCTTCCTGGGTGTCAATCATTTGTTTGGTCCTCATTAAGAGTCACAAACTCTTGCTACTTTTTCTAAGATTCTTGAGTGGAGACCATTGCTGTCAATTTTAAGGCTTATTGGTCTTTCATGTGTTGTCTCTCTCTGACCCTGGCTAATTCATGAGTCCCACCTCCTCCCTGCACTGACAGTCCTGAATACCTTCAGTAGTTACCAAGTTAGAGGATTCTTATGGGAGCAGTGTGGTTGAGGTCTGGGTAGGTCATTAACGAATGGGTGAATCTCAAGTATAGAGATCTCCTACTTCTCATCCTTCCTATTCTCTAACACAGACACACAGAGGAGGGTAAAAGGGAGGGAGGGAGGGAGGAAGAGAGGGAGGGAGGGTGAATGCAAGTAGTTCTGAGAGCTAGAATCATGGAGCTCCATCTATTCTTGCCCTGGACTGTAGTCAACTCACCATGGTTATATTAAAGTATCATCAGGTTCAGTAATAAGAACTGGTTGAATACACTTTAACGCAAGAGTGGCTAGTGCAGAATCTTTTTTGAAATTCCACTGAGGACACTGAATGGAGGAGTGTTTATCATCTGTTTAGCTCATAAATCGTTAGAGTGAAGTCTGGGGATACTAGCAGCCATCTTTCTAACCATCAGTAGAGATCTTACCTAAGAAGAACACTGTCACACAAAGTGAGAATCCCAAGCTGGATTTCCTATTACTTGTTTCAGATGAGGCTAAACAAACCCAAACTGAAGAAATTTAATATGTGATTATCATAAGATCTCCAACACTTGGAACAAACAAGACCCTGACATGCTAAGAAGGACACAGCAATGCTACAAAAAGCCAAATCCCAGGTAGCTGATGAGTTTGTAGGTATATAACCAGGCTGTTTATCTAAGACTGAGTAAGGCCAATTTTGAAAAGAGTGATTCAACATTAAGACAGAGAAGTTGAAATCTAGTTTCCCCTTATATCAACATATTGTTCATGCATTATGTAGAGTGAATAGTGTACATAGATGATCCTGGAAAAACAACAGTGTGGGGTAAAAATATAGAAAGTGAACATGGGGATACACAGATACAATATACTGCTCTTATCACATGGATATGCCTGTGTATTTACCTGTGAACTTACTACATATTTCTTTTTCAAATATATGATGTGCTCTCGTGGTTAATGGAATTAGGAGTGATTTTAGACAAGTTTCTCAAATATCCACTTTGCCACTGGCTCAATTATATATGCCAACATTATGGTTTGGGGCTTCTTGGGTTCTACCAAAACCATAGCTACTACTTTAATCACAAAGGTCATGGAAGATTTCTCTTCCATGGTCTGGTGGCCAGTGGCAGTTCATCCCATCTCTTCCTCTAAGAAAAGAGCATCAGGGCTTGGAGAGATTGGAGTTGCAGTGGTTAGATGATGTTTGCTATTCTTCCAGAGGACACAAGTTTGTTTTCCAGAACTCATACCGGGCAGCTCACAGCTATCTATAACTCCAGCTCCAGAGGATCTGATGTCCTCTGGACACCTTCACACCTAGGCACCTTCACACATGTGACTCTGACTCTCTCTGTGCATCTCTCTTTGTCTCTGTATCTGTGTGTGTATCATCTCTGTATTTCTCTCTCTGTCTCTCTTTGTCTCTCTCTCTCACTCACACACACACAGACACACAGACACACAGACACACACACACACACACACATACACACACACACACACACACACACACACACACACACACACACACAAAGAAATAGCTAGTAATGATGGCACATGCTTTTAATCCCTGCATTCAGGAAGCAGAGGCAGGTATATTTTTGTTTGTTTGATGACAGCGTAGTCTTTGTAGTGAAATCAAGTCCAACCAAGGTTAAATAGTGAGACCCTACCTTAAAATATGAAACAAAATAATGACTCTTACAAAAGGAATAGAAGAAAAACAAAAGCTGATGTATTATTCTTAATTCTTCTTCAAACTACTACATTTTCACCCAGTTAAAAATGCAATGAAATTATGCATATTGGAGGAGAATCAGCCATGTCATCTTTATCTAATTTCTTGACCACACATCTTTATGCATATTTTCATGGAAGGACATGTACACATTGTATGTGTCATGCCAGGGGTGCTCCATACACAAGATGGCAGGAACCAAATCCAAGCACACAGGCAAGACTCATCTAGACCATAGAGGAGTGTGTTAAACAAATGCTAAGATGATAGACTCTAATAGTGATTCACTGTAAAGTTACTAGTAGACTGTATGCTGCCTGTTATCCCAGGCAGTGTTACCACAGAGTCAAATTAAAGGATGGAGAAAGTTAGATCAGTGTGTCACTTTAAATTGAAACATGCTCTGATGTGCTGCTTGAGCATAATAGAAGAACACCTATACACTCCCATACGTTGGTGTGGTAATGTATTAAGTCAAGATGAATGGGGCAGTCAGCTAAAGTGGGAACTAATGATGGCCAAATCAGTGGTTAACAAGCTGGAGGCCTGACATATATTGGGTTGAGCGGAGAGACAGAGCAGATGTTGAAGGTCCTCCTATCAACATCTGCTGAGGGCAAAAAGCTTCCCAAGTCCTAGCAAACCAACTAGTGTCCTTTGAAGACTAGTCTCTTGTTGTTTCAGCATAGCTTTGCTGTGGTGAAGAATTTCAAACACTTTACCCCATCTTTCCTCAAGCCCCAGTATTATTCAGTTCCAAATTAATTGCCAATTACCTTTAAGTACTGTGTGAAGCATATTTCTTGGAAGAAGAAAAATCAGGTGGTAATTCACTTCCCAGCACTTTGAAAAATGACCTTCCTTGTATTTGCTGGGACTTTACTAAGTCTGATCCCTCCAAAGACCCGTTGCTTCTTCCGTACCACCTCCTTTCACTGGCTAGTTCTGAACTCTGAGCAGCCCCTACTCAGCACCACATGTGGCCCATGGTTACATCTATCTGTCTCTTGGATGCCCAGAGACGTCTCCTCCTGCCTTCTCTCTTGGAAACCTTCCAGTCATATTATCCATCTCACTTTCCTGCCTAGAACAGTGTTCCTCTACCATCCATCTGCTCTTCTCCCACCTCTGTCTCACCACTGTAGGGGTATAGACACCAACACCCAAACAAGGAGCAGTTAGTCTGAGGTCTCATTGGCCTGTTCTTTGGGTTGCAGTGTGGGAGGTTTGTTTGGGGGGATTTTATTTGGTTTTTTGTTTGTTTTCGAAATATCCTTTCTAGCAAGCAACTGACAGAGACATACTGATGTTCTATAGGTATCTACTGAACAAATGAGCCATCTCAAAGTGTATGAGGCCAATCCCAGGTAGCCAAACACACAGTCCAATCCCCACCATCAAATCCCTAGGATGTGGAGCCAGATCAAATCCTGGGGTCAAATCCTGCCTCATGCATTCCTGGTCACATAGCCCTAGCCCAGCTGGTTCTTAACCTGTGGGTCACTACCCCATTAGAGGTTGCATATCAGATATTCTGCATTTCAGATTTTAACATTTCAATTCATAACAGTAGCAAAAGTACAGTTATGAAGTAGCAACAAAATAATTTTATGGTTGGGATTCACCTCAACATGAGGAACTGTATTAAAGGGTTTCAGCGTTAGGAAGTTTGAAAACCACTGCCCTAGACAGTTTCTGTCATTCCTGATTTAAAAGAGAGAGGGGTGGTAATGGACCCAATTTTACAGACTTGGCATATGGGTTGAGGATTAGAAATGTCAATACCTGTAAGGTACTTTGAACAGATCACTGTATCTAGTAAGTACACACTACTACTGACAGGGAATTTTCCTTTTTCATTCTGAAATGAAAGTCAGAGGGGTTTTCACCGGGTTTCCCTGAATGATTTTGGAGTTAGAATATGTGATCTCCTCTCTATATCATGGCACTCTTTTCAACATGGTGTTTGAAGAAGAGCTGTAGTTTTTGAATGTTGTTTTCTACCCGGTTAGCAGTGTTTTATACATTTGAAGCAGAGCTGGTGAGAATGAAAGTTTGCTGAACAATCTTACTCATGGGCTTCTCCTCTCCCTGCTGGCCCTCTCAGGCTCCACCTCCTCTTTGTTCCCATGCTGTCCTTTTACCCACCTCTCCCTCTCTCTGCCCACCATGACCCACTGTTGCCTTGAGGACTTTCCTGCTTCTCTTCCCTTCTCTCTCCCAAATACTTCTGGAACCACTACAGCTGGTTTCTGCCCAAACTTCTAAAAATGCCACCAAGACTCCGTGATATGGAAGAGCTATACACCACCTCAAACACTGATGGCTTTCAGCTCAAACGTGTATGCTAGTGAAATGTCAAGAAAATCAGGAAAAGTAATGCAAATAAAACAGAAAGATTGTATTCCCTGAACCTAAAATAGTTTCCTTGCTTTGCTTTCATGGGTTGCTTATCATACAGCTGTCCACAGAGAAGAGGTAGGAGGCACTGACTCCCAAGTTCGGGATACCCATGCCAGCTGAAAGCCCATCAGAAGTTCAGTGGAGGCTGTATGCCATGATGCATGAGACTTCTGTGGTGGCCCTACCAGCCTCTTGTTGACAGTACTGTAGTGCTTTCCAGCATGCCACCCGTCTCTTCCTCATTAACCATCCTGACCATTAGGTATGAGCAGGGCTTTCTTAGGGGTCAGCATCCTCTCAGTCACCTACCAGCCTTTTGTGCATCATTTGGGCTCCCTCTTATCCCTGGACTCTGAGCAGCAGAACCAGGAAGCAAATACCTCCTTCAAGTTACCAGAGAAGATGGGTCTGTTGCCCACTTGGGTGAGGTGAGAGATGTGACTACACAGAGGGAGGTCAGAAGACTTGGGTCCCCCTTATGTTCTCTCCCCTAACCTAAGAGGATTCTGGAGCTTCTGGGAATAAAGTAGGTCCCCCTTTTTTAAAATACAAATCAAATCATGTCACCCATCCTTTGCCTGTGAAAAGGTGACTCCCAGCAAAGCCAGAGGAGAAAAAGGATGTCATTTGCTTCTCCTTCTGGCTCCCCTGGTTTCTGTAAGTGTACACTTTCCCTCTCTGTGTCATTGAAGTGTTATTTATCGATCTTGCTGACAGCAGCAGTAAATAGAGCTGGAGCTGTTTTACATCGCTGATGAGAAGGCAAGGTCCATAACTCATCATGCCCAATCACTCTTCTCCCTTTTTCTCTTCTGTATCTCATTACAGAAGCAGAAATTAATACACTTGGACAGAAGAGAAATGAGTTCAGCTGCTCTTAAGGCTTTAGAAGGGAAGCGAGTGTCCTCAGTGGTTCTTTAAGAAAATTTGACAGATGGGTCAGAAAGTCATTCAGCAGACACACCCTCACAGAGACCCATCAGCTGTGCCCCCCACAGTGATAATAGACCAGAGGTGCAGCATACACTTTGGCTTGACCTAAGATCTGGGGTGTAGCCTAAGCAAAGAAAGTCCTCCCCACCCCTCTTCCTAATCAGAGCTGCACAGCTGTAAGCTTAGGTATCCTAACATGAAGAACAAATATGGAGCATTTTCTCAGAATGCCTATTTTACTAAGATTTAGGGGCCAAATGTGCATTAAAACAAACAGGCATATACCTTAAAGTTGAATGTAAATGGACATGAATTTTAATGGGAAACTTCAAAGAAATTTCCTTCACTCTTTCGATGAGCCTCTTGGGCCATGCTTCATACCCTGGATGACAGGCAATCACTTCACTCCAGCTGTGGGGACTTCTCTGATGAAATACTCAACAACCTGGCTGCCTATTCATTCTGCTCCTCTGAAAGTTCAACCAAAACAATGGGCCTAGAATCAGCTTGAGAAGAAATGGCTGCTGGGAATGCCAGCTAGGTGAATATAGAATAGTGATGTGAAGATTCTTTTCCAGGCCTAAGCTTGTGCTGGCTGGAGTGCAGGCTCATCACCATTTCCTTACAAAACTGGTTCATATTCTATTAAATGGAAATCTTGACACCTGCTGGATCTTATGAACATCAACTACTGTTTCTTCTAAGGAAAACTTACCTTGTCAATATTCTAATACATACTTTTTCTGTCCCACAAAAACCCAGAATTGACACTGGTTCTGATGACATTATTAAACAGGAGCATGTGAAAATATGCCATGGCTCTATCATGTAAAATCACGGGTTTATATCATTATTGATCACCTACTGCCTGAATTATGCCTGGAAAATACAATAATACTACTGAAAGTTACATTTGATATAAAGATCTTAGTGTCTAACAGAGAATTGATTTAGCCAAATGCCCCCACTACACACCAACTAGATGGTTGAATATGCCAGTGGGATATGTACTAAGGCTCTATAATAACAATGAAAAGCAGATAAGCCTGTCAAAAGCTTATAAAGGTCTACCATATGTCCAGCATGGTTCTACAACAATCTGGAGATATCCCCAATAAATCTCATGACGAAAGTATAGAATTAGTCTTTATTTTACAACTGGAAAAACAAAAATAGGAAGAAATGAACTTCTTTTATATTTATTTTTATTTGCTTTCTGTGTGTGTACATGTAAGTATGCATGCATGTTTGGAGGTATAAGGACAATTTATGAGTATCAGTTACTTCCTTTTACCACGAGGGGCCTGGAAATGGAAATTGGGTCCTTAGACTTAGCAGCAGCAGCCTGTGCCCACTGAAGCACTGAGACTTCCCAACCAAGAAATTTGCTCAGGCTCCCAGACTTTATGCTGTTGGGACTCATGCTTGTTTAAGTTCAAAACAAATGAGTTTCTCCAGTGACCAGTGATTATATGGTGAGGAAAGTACAAAAACACCAGCGCCTCAGTCTCTTACCTATTGACCCATGAGGGACTCCAGATTCCTCCTTGAACCTTAGTTTCCTCACCTCTAAAATAAAGTGATTGCTTTAGATAATCTTGACCCAAGGAATCCAGACACATTGTGGAAAGGCAAGTGTGGAATTGGACCTGAAGTCAGCAAATGATTCTGATAGGTTTGAAGTTTATACTAAGTGAGATGAAAGTGGACACCATATACCCCCAAAGAAGGTTTCTTTTGTCTCACAGTGATGCTTTTTAGTTTGTATAAACATTAGATGGAGTGGAAAATCTCCAGATTCGGTGATTTGAAATAAATTTTGAGGAGATATGTGTATATATTTATAAAGTATGTGATAAATATAATCTACATTCACATATAGTCATATCGAATATACAATATAAATATACAATTATGTGTTTACCCACAAAAATGTTTGTCATTATCAACATGTATCTTTCATCAGTCAAGTCTACTGTGCTGGGAATATCTTCCCTCTTACTCCTTCCTCATCTTAAGTCTCTGCTTGCTTCCCAGCTACTTCACAGTCCCTAACTTTGCTTAAAAGCATTTCTAATTTCTCACATTTAAAAGAGAATTACCAAACGAAGTTTAATATGGAATGTTTTGTACCAAGAAAACTAATGCCTTATTTCACGCCCACCCCACCCCCCAGTCCTGCTCCACGGATGCCAAAAGCATTGTAGACTCAAGGCTCATGAATAATGTATATCATCCAATTAAGTCAAATGCTGTTCAGTTTTTGTGACTGGTGTGCAATGCTAGTTCTAGCCTTAGTGTGGTACCAAGGCTGGGGTACAGGCTCGAGGGGGGGTAGGAATAGAGCTTGGAGAGGCAAATGTGTGTGCATGTGTGTATGTGTGACAGCTAAGCTCTGAAACCTGTAGCATGCTCATTATGCCCAGGGAGATAAAGTTCCCATGCCAAGTCCACAGAGAGATGTGAGAATTTTCTCAACATTAAATAGAACTCATCTTATATCCTGCACTCCACCCCCCAACCCTGCTCCTTAATAGCTTAGTTGTTGCTTGGTCACCCTGTCCCCTGCTGGCCAAACCATCAAGTCTAATTGGCCAGCTCTCTTCCCTTCCAAAGCTGAAATGCTTTCAGATCAGTGGACTCAAGAGGCCTCCCCTCTAAGGCCACAGCATCGACTCTGTGCATAGCTCATTCTCGCCTTTTGGCTCAATTAAGGTATTCTCTCTCTCTCTCTCTCTCTCTCTCTCTCTCTCTCTCTCTCTCTCTCTCTCTCTTTCTGTGTGTGTGTGTGTGTGTGTGTGTGTGTGTGTGTGTGTGTGTGTGTGTGTGTCTGGGGGTGTGTGTATGTGTTAGAATATAGGCACATGTGTCTATACAGATGAATGTGTGAGTACCCATACAAGTATGTGGATGTGGAGGCCAGAGGATTGCCTTGACCATTGTTTCTCAGGTACCTTGCTGTTGTTTTGTTCTGTTCCTTCTTTGAGACTGACTTTCTTACTAGCCTAGGCCTCATTAAATAGCCTAGGCTCTCTCAATGGCCATCGAGCTCCAGGGTTTCGGCATCCCTAGTCAGGATTGCCAGCCCGAGTATCACACCTGGGGTTTATTTAAAACACACACACACACACACACACACACACACACACACACACACACACACACACACACACACACCACAAAGGTTCTGGGGATCAAACTCAAGTCCTCACACTTTGGAGGCAAGCACTTTGCTACAGAGCCAAACCCCTTGCTCTTTGCTCTTTCAACAAAGGGTCTTAGCTATCCTCTTGAGGCTACTGAATTACTGAATTAGATGCATCATGAAGTTCAGCTACCAAAACCACAGGCCAGGAGGAGCTGATACCAAGACATAGGTGTCACACACCCAGATGGGGGAAGTAAGTCATTTCACGCCTAGAACTTCATTTTCCTCATCAGAAATAAAAGATGGTAAGCAATTGTAGACTGGATGGTTGCAGACCTAAAAGCCATATTCTTGGTCCATGCATGAGGTCCCATGTACATGTTAGTGATTATCCCCTTGGCTTTGTGTGTATGCACATGCTCACTTAAGCTTTGGAACTGGACATGGGGAATTCCCAGGGTTTGGGCTGGTCTGAATCTGATTAACATCGTTCAAAAACACACTCATTCCTCGGGGTTTCCATTTGTAGCATTTAGTTGTGCCAAGTAGCAGAGCAACCCAGGGGCTCCTCACCATCATGCCATCTAATAATGAATGCTGGAGACCGAAGTTTTTTGGGGGGAGCGAAAACCTCTTCTTATAACTCAGGCCTGACAAGTGCTGCCCTGCATCTCTCGATGGATCCAATTTAACACCAGAGGAAGCAGTGACTCAGACTAACTTAAATATCTCAAGACGAGTTTCACCTTTTTCTGGGAGGCCGTATCAGTTCAATTGCATAAGTGCAAATTTATTGAAAGTAGCTTGGTGCTTAGCTTTTCTCTATTGGCAGTAATGGAGTTTAAATTTATAGCAGGCTGATGAATTTCAGATAAGAGAACCATTACCTTACAACAACATTAAGGAAAAATATATAACTCCAATTGCTGAACCTCGAATGTGTATTGTTGGAATGAGGGGAGATGGATGATGGGGGCTGACATTTGCAAATGCAGTTCCTTTCCATCCTCACTGTGCTAGCCCAGGAGCTTGAAAGCATGGCATATTCAAGAAAGCGCTTGGGATAACGATGCTTTATAACAGAATAGTAGGAAGACGATATGATCTAAGGGAGAGAGATTTTTCTTTCTCTTTAGTAATATAATTGGAGGTATCTTTGGTGATGTGCCAAGGCTGTAGCATGGACTTGGTTCATTCATTTTTGGTATCTATAATATTTCTCTACTGTGGGTTATTTTCCTCAGAACAAGGCTTTGTCTTCCAATAGGGTAGGACTCTAGCACCACAGAGGTTAAAATATAGGATGCAAGGACCTCAGAGAGGCTTAGGGAGACCTAGATTTCTCTAACTTATCTTGAAGTTATATGGAAAATGGTAAAAAAGAGAAGAAACACTGCCACAGGGTTACAAGAGTCCTGTCGAGTTGTTAAATGGTCGCACCAAACAAATGAACTCTTTAAATTTAAAAAAAAAAAAAAAAGTAGGATACATTTTTGCTGTGTATAAGGTAACCAGAGAACTAACAAAATAAAACAAAACACAGGGATTCCATAATAGAACACATGTTTGAGACTATATGAAATGAACTTAAGAATTATCCCCACTTCTCATGAACTTTATGTGAAAGATCTCATTTAGAGAGGAAGTATCGAGGTCTTTTGTGAGTTTGGCTGTTTAGTGATGTTTTCTTTTTTTCCAGTAGGTTATCAATGTGGAGATAAATTTGTGGGGTGTTATGTGTTCCTGAATGCACACATTTACGTATGACAATACACTCGCCCATGCCTGTGTATGTGGAGGCCAGAGGTTAATGTCAAGTGTCTTCCTCTATAGCTCACCACCTTATTTTATTTTTGGAACAGGATCTCCCACTGCACTTGGAGATCCCTGACTTGGCAATACTATTGGACCAGAAAATCCATGGGCTCTTCTGCCTGTCTCTGCCCCTATCTTTATGGTTACAAGCACATGCTGCCACAGTTAAGAGAGTTGCTGAGCATCGAAATTCAGGTATTCACACTGGCACATCGGTTGCTTTACACACTAAACCATCAACCTAGCCCTGATATGAATTTTTTTTAAGTTTAAGCAAATGCTAAGTGTATGCTGTGATGGATATATCATTGCGTTTGAATTATTCATTCATACATGCATATATGTATCTGTATGAATGTGAATTATATTTATCACCATACCACATAAATACATATAATTATTATTTATTAGTTTAAAATAATACTTTAAGAATAAGAATTGAAAAACAATTTTGTTAGCAAGAAGTTGGTTTCCTTGGGGTTCTTACTGTTTATAGCTATGATATCCACAGAGGTGCCTGGCAGGCTCACTGGGAGGGATTCTCAGAGCTATTGTGCTCTACAGTGAGACTTCACAGGTCAGACTCCTTTTCCCCTCACTGGGCAGTCTTTTTGTGGCTATCTAAGGGGAGCGCATCCCCACTCAGGTTTCCCAGGAAACTGTTCTTGGGTGATTGCTCTGTGGTCCTCTCTCAGCCTAAGCAAGGCCTCTTCTGTTCAAGACAGTATGAGGGAAATCAGCCATGTACTTTTCTGAGGACAGGAAGAAAAGGAGTGAGGGGACAATTCATTTCTCTTCATCTCCCTGACCCCCATCACTGAGCAGAGAAAGACATGAAAATGCTGCTGTCAATTTGGACCCCAGGTCCTCGGATTTTTTCCTCTTCAAGACACCAGAGGCAGAGACTGGAGGGAAGAAATTTACCAAATCCTGTGTCCCCCCTAATCCCTCATGTGAAGTCCCTTCTGTGTGGCTCAGACTCCGTTCTCCATCACCAGAGGAGGCCTGGCACTCAAAATGCAGTTAGTTTTAAAAGAGAAACCCCAGCTTGCTGCAAATAATAACAGGGGAATTTGTGTTGAATGAGACATTTACTCTGTGGTTATACACAGAGCAATTTTGCAAAGAAAAGGGGCTGAATTCGGTTGGCTACTCATTTACTTGGAAAAGAACTGATTATTAATTGAATCCAGCAAATTCTGAGGGAACTTTAAGAAGCAAACAGCTTGGTGCTTTGCTGGCTGTTTTCTCAGCTAACAAATGGCTTTTGGTGTGGCCCAAGCTTAGAAGGGCTGAGACTGTCATTCTGAGTTGAAGCAGTTGACTGTGGGTCCTTGTTATAAATAATAGCTCAAAAGAGAAGCAGACAACATGGCCTTTAATTGAAAATAGCATTTCAAATGCAAATGGCAACACAGTGACCAATGTGGCTCCCAGGATGCCATTTGCACTTTTCCTTTGGAGGTTCTGAAGTCCTATCAATAAGCTTGTGCATATATACATGTTTGTACACATGTGTGCAGGTATAAGTGCATGCAGAAGCCAGAGACTGATGCCATGTGCCATCCAAATCCCTCTCCATCATTTGAGACAGACTCTTACATTGAACCTGGATTTTATGGACACAGCTAGCAAGCCCCAGGGACCTTTCTGTTTCCATCTCCCAGCCACCACATTCTGCTTCCATTTCTTGCCTTTTTTAAGTACATTCTGGGGATTAGAACTCAGGTCTTCATGCTATCCCAGAGCCCCATAAGCTTGTTTCTTAATGAGAAGTCCACAGACAACTTTAAAGCTCATGAAACTAAAACTAACAATAACAACATATCTCCACTTTTATGGACTAACACAATTTTTAAGGTTGCAGAAAAAAAACAGCAGATTATTTTACTCAGTTATCAACTCAGTTTTCTGAAGGTGCTCAGGCTTGAGGGAAATGAACTGATTCTGCATCTCTTTTCTCCATCTGGGCTTACAGGACTTAGCATCATGGCACTTCTGGATTAGGAAGGAAGATTGCCTTTGTTTTTATTTCCTAGCTATTCCCATTTTAATTTTTCTCAAAACTCATAAAGTATCACTAGAGTGCTTTTTAATTTTTTCTGAAAAGCAGGAAATCGTAAGATTGATAAATAGGTTAATGTGAACCTGATGGCCTGGTTAATTAATCACCGAGCTGAGGAACTACTGCAATTCATGTCAATTCAGACAATTTTCAGGCAATGATTTGAATCAATTGCTAATGAAATTGAGAAATTTAGGAGTCGCTTTCTGACTTTCCAGTGACAGGACTCATATTTAACTCAAGAGATGTGACAGTTAATGACAACATGAAAGTGCTATGAATTATTTTCCAGATCATGGGGAAATTACAGCATCTCCCCAATGAAATGGCGCTCAGCTCATCAGCCAGAAAATAAACAGCCTTAATCACAGACTAAGAAAGCCATGATGCTGTTTAAGACCTCAGTTCCTTTTGGAATAAACAAAGACAATAATCCTTGGGTATAATGCAGTATTTCATAACCCTGTCTTTAATACAGAATGATGGATGAACTAAGTACAATTGACACTACTAGCAAAAGACTATGAGTGGAAATTACTGTGGATTGATATCCCATCTAATTACTTTTAGCCAGTGGTTCTCAACCTCCCTAATGCTGCCACCCCTTAATATAGTTCCTCATGTTCTATTGACTCCAGCCATAAAATTATTTTCATTGTTACTTCATAAGTACAATTTTGCTACTGTTATGAATTGTAATGTAAATATCTGCTAAGGTCTTAGGTGATCCTCAAAGGGATTACAACCAACAGGTTGAGAACCACTCCTTTGAGCTCTTAAAATAGATGAGGCTTCATCTTCCACTTCTACTTTAATTCTTCAGCTGAGTTTCCCAGCCCTATTTATGTGTTACATTTGTTCCATAACTTATCATTTCAAGTTAAACTTTTAACTTAATTTAAAGTTACATCCAGATATAACAAGACAGTTATTGTGTGCTAATTAAATATCAATGGCAAGTGTGCTGATCAATATTTAATCTAATTAAGGTGTACATAAGGCAACCAGCACTGTGTAATTAACTCAAAGCAGCATCAGCAATCCATGCATGTTTAAATTTTTTATTAATATGTTTGTTAAGAATTTTTAGATCATGCTGTTTTATGGGATTACTTGAGAGATATAAAATGAAATTGTTTCTTAAGATGCTACTAGAGCAACTACTAAATGCAGCTTTTAATCATCTTAACAGTCCTTAAGGCTCCTGTATGGATCTAAGACCCTCAGTAAGGATGAAGGATGCTTTTGCCATGAACAAGGGTCCACACAAGCAGCCATCTTGGTATTATCTTCTAGAAAGTGAGGAAGAAAGGAAGAAAGGAAGAAAGAAAGAAAGAAAGAAAGAAAGAAAGAAAGAAAGAAAGAAAGAAAGAAAGGGAGAGAGAGAAAAAAGTGAGGGAAGGAAGGAAGGGAGGGAGGGAGGGTGGGTGGGAGGGAGGAAATTGCAGAGTTCCTTTGCCACTTTGCAAGGATAATATAAAAAAGGGCTGATGCATATAAGAGATTCAAATTAGCTTCAGAATTGTGTGGGATAATTCTTTGAAGAGTTAAAGAAAAAATGTTGAGTAATAAATATCTCAGGATTTCTCTAACATGGGATTTTAATATGGTAGCTTAACAAACTCCTATGAAATCACAAGTTAGTAGAGATTAACTGTAGTGAGAGAACCCTTCTCTTAACTAAGGCTGTGCTTGTTTGGTATTGTTTACAGAGGCCCACAAGTTGATTGTAAGCTCAAGCCCAGGAACAGGCAGAGTGCACAGTCAATGATATGGGCAGGACCAGGAAGCCTACCTTAGTACTGAGGAAATCAAGGTAAAGGACAAACTCAACATCACAAATTTTGTAGAGTTGTTTGTTTGCAGTCCTGTTCCATTGATGCACTTGAACCAGACAGACAGCATAAAGTTATCCATTGCAAATGCAGGGAGATATGTTTGGATACTCTCCGTGGCCCCTGTAACTATTGGAATCTCCAAACAATGACAAACATTTTGTATATACAAACCAATAGAGAGAACAATTTGGTAAAATAGTGACTTTATTTCAGACTTGTGTTGCCTCCTTCAATCTTAGTATTTTATCATTGAAAGAATATAAGAAGATCCTAGGGCAATTTACTGTCCTCAGCCATGCCTAGTATGTATATCTTGCCTAAGTGTGGGGCTGACATTTCTATGTTCTTATCTCTGTGAATGAGGAGGTGAGGATAACTCATACTCTCATTCCCCCTCTTGCCTGTGAGTGATGGAAAGAGGGTTCAGCCATCATAGATTATATACATCACATATTTTCTCCTCTTCAGGAGGGCTGCAAATGCTGAAGATGACAGTTATGGATGATGGAAAAGCTATAAAAGATGTTAGGTAAAGATCCTATCACTGGAAGCAAACTTTTAAATACTTCCATGTGACTGTGTTGGTAATGAAGCCATCAAGACGTGCAAGGCAAGATAATGAGGATAGCTGGGAGTGATCTCCCTCACCTCTGGCTTTTCAACACTCTGATGCTTAAAAATATCTTGAGTCCACAACTGGTCTTGTGTTACCTACCCTTTATAGATACATGGCTTTTAGAACTAAGCCACTGCTAAGGTCAACTAAGAAAAAGGCCCACAAAGGCCTTAGTTAACTAGGTTTCTGCTTGAACTCAGTGTGGTGGTGGTCAGGCTGAATAGTTAGGGGATATCAGCCTCAAAGCCAGGAAGAGCCTGAGGGACACAGGGAGGGAAAGGAACGGTCTGCCTCAGATTCACCGAAGACACCTCACCCTGTCCACTCATAGAAATAACATGATTAAAACCCTAAAATTGTATTGCTTTTTAATATCAAAACTAAAAGAAAGGCTAACAAGCTTTTACAGTATAGGAGAAATAGTCAAACTTAAAGATGGAAGTAAAATAAGTCTTGGTATGAAGCAAAATGCACAAGTCGCCATTTAGGGGAGTCTCTCAAGAGTGACTTTTGAGTTTCTTACAACAAAACTCTTCTAACTGGCCTGTTACCTCACTCAGTAGTTTCCTCCAAAGGATAACTGGATTTTTGTTTTTCTGGACTTTCTTCCCTTCCTGCCTGCCTGCTTGTTATTCACACCCTACCCCTGCCCCCCACACACACACACACTTTTTGACACAAGGTCTCACTATAAAGTGAGAAACTGTCTTAAAACTGTGTAACCCAGGTTGGCTTCCCACTCACAATCCTCCTGCCTCAGCTTCTAGAGCATTTGTGTTGCAGGTGTGTATAGGTACAAATGGTTAAAATATTTACTTTCTATCATTAGCTTTATTAAGGTATATTTTACATACAAAAGAAATCACCAACTTCAAAACTAGAATTATAAGATCCTGGTATAAATATCATGGATGTCTGTGAAATAGGTAGGTAGATACACAGATGATAGAAAAGTAGGAAGAAAAGAAGAAAGAAAGAAAGGAAGGAAGGAAGGAAGAGAAAAGAAAGAGATGAAGGGAGGAAGGGAGGGAGGGAGAGAGGGAGGAAGAAAAGAAGGGATGGAGGGAGAGAGGGGGATGAGGAAGGAATGAAGGAATGAAGAAACAAAGGGAAGGAAAGAAGACCACTATACTGACAATGACAAAGATCCACCATAATTCCATTACCCAATGGAATATTCCAATCCCGTCCCACAAAGTTCCCCTCTTGCTCCTTTTCTACCAGTCCAAACCCAAAACAACACTAAATGACTAGCTATTGTTGTAGTTTCCAGAGTTTTATTTCAATGGACTTGCAGAATTAATGGTTTCTGTATCAGGCTCCTTTTACATCACACAAGGCATTTAGGCTTTATCACTCCATTGATTAAAAAGCTTCTGCACAGCTGAGTAGAGCTCCTTGAGTTGATGTCACATGATATGTTTATCAACTAACCATTCCACTTGCCCCTGTTCTGTTTCCAGACTGTAGTTACGATGATTAACTAGATATGAATATTTGTGTGCAAGTCTTTTGATGGGCATGTTTTCATATTCTGTAATTACTACTCAACATGGGAAATGCTGGGTTGAGCAGTAACAGTATGTTTGATTGTGTTAAAGGAAAAAAAGGCACCAACTGCTTTTCAAATCAGTTATGTAAGTCTGTGATAATTCCACTTTATAACCTTGCCAGCACAAAACTGTTTTTTCTGTCTCAGCTGCTCTTCTGGATGTGTGGTAATGTTTAATTCTGGTTTTAATATCTACTGGTATTTTGTAAAAATGTTCACTATCTTTTCATGAACTCATTTGGTTATTTATAATCTTTGATGAAGAATTCACTCAAGTAATTTGCCCTTCATTGCATTTCATTCTAAGAGTTCTTTATTCATTATAAACACAAGCTTTGTAAATTTCTACTGAACATGGGACTTCTTCATTTTGAAATTATTTATTAATTTGGATGAAACCCATTGTAACTTTTTTTTTGTTTTTTCGACACAGGGTTTCTCTGTTTAGCCCTGGCTATCCTGGAACTCATTCTGTAAACCAGGCTAGCTTCAAACTCACAGAGATCCACCAGTCTGTGCCTACAGAGTTCTGGTATTAAAGGTATGAATCAACTGCATAGCTGTAACATTTTTTATTTGACAATTTGTGATTGTATACTCCAGTGGTCAACATTTTTATAACATTCTTTTCAATAATGTGCTTCTATTTTATAAATGAATTTCATCATCAATAATAATATAAAAAAAAACCCAGCTGGGCTGGGGAGATGGCTCAGAGGTTAAAAGCACTGGTTGCTCTTCCAGATCTCCTGAGCTCAATTCCCAGCAACCATATGGTGGCTCATAACCATCTGTAATAAGATCTGGCCTGCAGGGATACATGCAGACAGAACACCACACCATATACATAATAATAAAAAAGCAGCCATAATTTTGACTGAGATGAAGACTTTGTTGAAAAAGTCAACATATATAACATTCTTTTTTCAGGAACATGAACATTATAATTCTCAACATCAGAGAAATCATCAACAATACTAGACTGGCTGGCCAGTGGGCCCCAGAGATAAGTCTCTGTTTTTCTCCCAAGCACTTTGATTACAAGGACACACAACTATGTGCCCAGGCCTTTTCATCTGGGTCCTGTGGATTAAAATTGGATGTTCATGCTTCCAAGGCAAACATTTTACTGACTGAGGTATCTGAGTCTGAGATCTCACAAAGCAGACATTCCTGGTTATTTCTGGTCCTAAGTAGAAAGCATTTGTCTTTCAACTTCAGGAATGATATCAAGGAACAGGTTTTCCATTACAGAGGGAGGTGAGGTATTACCAATGAGAAAGACAGAGAAACAAATAAATGGAGGAGCATACTATATTCATGGACTTGCCATTTAGCTGTGATGATCTTCAAATTCAACTGCACATATAATGCAATTAATATCAAGCTTCCATAAAGTACTGTGGAGGAAATTTTCAAAGGGGGTTTTCAAAAATTCCAATGTAAATATGAAAGTTCTAGAATTGCCAAAACAACTCTGAAAAATGGAATAAAGTCAGGTTTAATTTTTGGCTTGGAAAATATTATAAAGCTACAGAAACCTTGAAGGCTTGACATTAGATAGCTAAGCTAGATTTCATAAAGATCTTCTGTCCTTGAATACTCTATTTCTCATAAAAGACTAACAACACACAGAGAGAATGTTTCTAAGTCACATTTAATAAACTACTTGGATCCAGAATCTATAAAGACTGTCAAGTGTGACCCAATTCCAAACATGTACAGGCTAATAGAAAGCTCAGAGTAAGAAATAGAGGGAATGAAGGAAAATCGATATTCAAAAAACTGACCAATATTTTCTTTAATTCTAAGAAAGCATACACAGCACCCCCAATGCTGCACTGGCATAGACACACTTTAATTAACAGTAAAGAGAAATGGTAATTAATACTATGAAACAAATGTGACCACCTGCAGCAATCACTATGGGTCCTCCAAGCTACCCAGTCATCATAAATGTACAGAAAACAAGACTTGGCACCATGAAGAGACAGTTCAAATTCCAGAAGTGACAAAGGGGTCCTACTCTCTCTCCATGCAAGTGGGGTAATTTCAAGGGAACAGTCTGTCCCATTTCTCATTCTTGTCCAGAGAAATCAGCCCCATTTGCCCACATGGTGACCACCTTGAGAAGTCCTACTTTGACCTTTCCCTCTGGTCTTACTGATCACAAGTTTTTCTGGGATCATCTTCCCAATGCACTTCCTATTCTGATATCTTTATATCACAACCTATTTCCAAAATTAAAATACTGCCCAGTTTGTCACTGATACCCTTGCACTCCATGTTGTAATGGAATCATCTCTTGAAAGTGTTGAAGAAAACATTTTGATCCTAGAACTCTATACCCACATATAATACTGAACGTTGAGTTTAGATTCAGACACCTATTAATTATAGACTGTGTCAAACACAGACTCATTAAAGAGGATGCCTCACATAAAGAAATAAAATTAATTTGGAAAGAAGCAGAAGCATGAGTGAGGAAATAGGTAGCAAAGAAGTGAGAACCACTTGTGGTTAGATCTAAATAACGATTTATTATGAAGAATTTTAGTAATAATATGCATTAAAATTTTAGGAGGTTGCCACATGGGCTTTGGTGGAGGTTAGGGACAAAGCCGAGAGAAATTAAAGTGCTCTGGAAGAAGTAGAGTTCCTAATTAACTAGTTCCAGGCTTGAAAAGAAATCAAAACTATAATGAATGACAGAATTAACTCACAGAGGGATTGAGTAGTTAATGGTGTTTGCCATAACAGCTCTTGGAAAAGCAATCACCAATTTCTGGACACAAGCTCTCTCCCCCTTTTGTTATGTAATGACTTTTTCATCAAAGCATCCATCCCACAAAACACACACACACACACACACACACACACACACACACACACACACACACACAAACTCCCACAGAAATAAACATTAAGTGAATACTCTCTATGATGTGACATTGAAATATTACGGTTTTCTGTGAAGATGTATTTACTCATTTACTAGCCACAGTTGTAGTCAGAGATTCTCATGTGGAACAAGTTTAAACTGTGGGTTATAGTTCAATGAACCAAGACATTTCATTTGTGATATTTGCCAAGTGAGAAGGACACAGGGGAGATACTTCTTCAACTGCCTGCTGAGTGTATGTGATTTTCCCATGCTTCAACAGGCCTATAGATTCAGTCTTCATTTCCTTAAATAGATATTCCTCTGTTTTATATATTTCTGGGATTTTAGTACCACATCCAACATGTATTCGAAAATGTTCACAAACTACAGAATGATGGCTAGGCAGTGGTGGTGCATGCTTTTAATCCCAGCACTTAGGAGGCAGAGGCAGATGGATCTCTGAGTTCAAGGCCAGCCTGGTCTACATACACAGCTAGTTATAGGACAGCCATAGCTGTTAAACAGAGAAACACTGTCTTGAAGAAAAATAGGTGCAGAATGATGGATGTACCTTCCCAAGAGCCACTACTTCACCTCTATACTAACTCTGCTCTGACAGGTCCTTTTCATCTTTTAGGAAAATCAACTTGGACTGCCTTGTGTATCTATTTACTTTAAATGCTGTGTACTTCTATGAACTTGTTTTACTGTTCAATTAATTCATCTTTCTATTTGTCCTATGTGAAGGTCTCTGGGGTTGAAACAGAGAACATTCAGTTTTGTTTTTGCTAAAATCATCAGACTGGCATTTTCTATTTTAGATTTGACACCCAAGGAGATCAGAAATCATCATTACAATAGATCTGTTCTCAAATCCACTAGAAAACCAGTCATGGAGTAAATTCCACGCCAACAATCTGAAATGATGAGTGGACCTGGAGAGATACAGCTCTGGAGCTTTGCTGATGGGGACACAAGTCAGTAATTATGGGGGCAGACATCGGTGAGGAGGGAGGAAGGAGTCAGTGGTCATGGGGACAGAGGTCAGTGGTAAGGAGAATTTGCAGAACTCCTTGCTTGGGAATTCAGACTGATATCTGCAGGATGTGTGTCTACAAGCTTGACCCTGAAAAGCTCCTGGTAACTGCAGAGAGGAGAACTCCCATATTTGATCTTTCACCTTGACATTCATCAGAGGCTAAGGGAGAGGATATGGAAGATGGTAGACATCCCCTCACCCTACCACCATCCTCTGCTCCACTAGGGGCAAAGAAAAGCAAGAGTAACCAGCACCCTTTCCTTCTCCATCTCCATCACAAAACTTACTCTCCAGGGGACACCTTTGCCAAAGAGCAGTGCTGAAAATCTAGGGGAAACAGGGAAAGGAAACTATTCCCCAGCCAGTCTCTTTAACTGTTTCCCCTGCAAGTGACCAAAACAGAAGCAAGAAAACCAGGAATTTAGTGGCCAGGGATGCTGGGAGAATGATCCTGGGAGGAAGAAAACAAACAAACAAACAAACAAACATCAAAAGCTACATTCTGAGACAGATGTCTCTGGGACAAGGCCCCTTAAAACTTTTTCCACCTGTAACACATGTTGCCCAAGAAACTTTTTACACAATCCAGAATGTGTATATAAATAAAATAGGTCTACAAATCCAGCTTTAGTAATGATAAATCATAAAGAAATTTCTTTTAAAACAATTCTTCAACATACATATACAATTAACCACTCAGTAAAGAGAAAAACAAATTCACAAACAATGAGATGGATGTGCTTATCTGTTTTTATATAAAGGCTTACATCTTAACTGAACATTTGATGCTACAAGACAAGGAACATCCTGAAGATTCCTCATAGCCCAACAGAATCTTGACTGTATGCTTACATTTCTGGAGACCACCTCCTGTATAAAGGACCATATCGGAAACTGCTAGATGTTCTGTCTTAATCCCAAACCAGCATTCATTTAACCAATTACATGAAACTCAAGCCAGTGATTCAAACAGCAAATTTTCTAAATCAAATATTTTAACATAATCCTAAGGTATATTAGTTTGATACTTACATGCCCAGAAAGGACAGTGGGAGAAGAGTGAAGTCTTTGTTTTCTGTAATGAAACCACAGCATTTTTTATCAGCCCAGAAAGCCTTGTGTGTAGACAAAACTAGACTGCCCTTTACAATCTGCAATAGTCTCACATCTGAGCTGAATGTTTCTGTCTGCTTTAATTGATATTCTATAGTATGATAGCATGTGCTATGCAAAATGTGATGGTTCCATGTTCAGAATCACACCTACAGGGCAGTCACATGATGTAACAGAAGTGAGTACTGAAAGAGATGCCTCTCACATGTTATGCATTTTATGTCAAACTAATTTTTTGTCATCGTTCATTATGCATTATTACCAGTTTTTGTCTGATCCCTATGATCAGCAAGACAACCCCTTTGTCACGATCCATGTTTTAATGAAGCTGAACCTGAAGAAACAAAGATCTCCTCCCTCTCCCCCATTCAACACCACACTAGCAAATCTTCAGCAGAACAACAGGTGGTAAAACAAAGGAGAAGGAAGTCTGGAATCAAGTTTTTGCATAAAAGATCCTTTCACCAGAGGATCTGGGAAACTCAACAGTATTGTGGAAACACAAACCAGTGAGCTTGAGGGCAAGCCAACAGCAACTTTTCCCAAATGAGGCGGGGAGGGGGAGGTTATAGCAGAACTTAATCTAATAACTGTAGAGAGATATTTGTCTGTAATCAGAACAGCAGAAAGAGAAGAGAGTATGGGGTGGAAGAAATGTTCCGAGTAGCAATGGATGAGGCATAGCTATGCACTTATTTGAAGAGAGACAAAACCATAGATTGAAGAAGCTCAGAAAACAGTAAGCAGGATGAAAGAAAAACATCTACCCAAGATTACAAGATACAACTGAAGAAAGTCAAAAGAAGATATAACTGGAAACAAATCAGAGATGGGAAGGAGACCTTGACTGTATAGTGCCAAGGATAGGCACACAGCAGATTCCTCACCAGAATTCATGCAAGAAGAAGGTGCCCTGGAGTACTGGATGTATTTCCAACAAAGAACCCAAGGAAATCCATATTTAGTAAAAGTGTCCGTCACCAACAAAGCAGAGCAAAACTCCCTATAGGGAGCAAAGATGTGACTAAGGAAACCACTGCTAGGAGAACAGGCCTGAAAAAAGTATTACTTGGAAAACTTTGTAAGTTAGAAATCTGGTTCCTTTATTACTCTTAATTCATCCCAAAGCAAACTACTTTTAAAAGGAATAATAGCCCAAATGCATAATGAAACTGAATTATGTGGATAGTAAAATACATCATCAAAGTTTCCAAGGAGAATTAATGAATTCGGAAGAAATGTTATAAAACTCCTATACTACACTTGAAGAACTATAGTGTTATTTGAAGTAGACCTTGATTATGTTAACAGGCACATACATAGTGAACCTCGAGGCAGTGGCCTAAGACATGTCTAATGGGAATACAAATGCTACTCTAAGAATTACATAAAATGCAAAACTAAGAAAGGTAGAAACAGGGTAAAATGAAGCAAAGAACAAACATAATTATTAGAAATTTATTTGTCCCACTGGCTGAAAGTAGAGACACAGTAAAGGGTAGAAAATCCTAACATGACTGAAAAGAAAAAAAAAAACTGGAGTGGCTTTTTCCATTTTAGATAAAGTAGGCTTATAACTAGGAACAATTTTGAAGGATAAGGAGGGGCTTTGTATAAAGACAGGGAGATTAATTATCCAGGGAGACATAACACCCACAAGCATGTAAGTATGCAACAGACTCTCAAGATCTACAAGGTGATAACAGAACAGAAAAGGAAACTAGACAAATGGACCACTATATCTGGAGACTTAAACACACCTCTGTAAGTAATTGACAGATGAAGCCTGCTGACAATCTTTAAAATTGACATTGTAGAGCATAATCCATCAAAGAGAAACAGATCACCCACTCTCTAAGCACACATGGTGCATTTGCTAATAGATGTTTGACATAGCTTATATTTTTAAAAAATTGTTCTGGATTTATTTATTTTATTTTATGTGTATTAGTGTTTTTGCCTGCATGTATATATGCATCCTACAGGCTCACTTGGTGCCCATAAAGGTCAGAAGAGGGCACCACATTCCCTGGAACTGGAGTTACAGATGGTTGTGAGCTGCCTTGTGGTACTAAGAAATGAACACAGGTCCTCAGCAAAAGCAACGAGTGCTCTTATCCACTAAGCCATCTCTCCAGCTCCAGCTTGCAGTGTTTAAAAGAGTCCAAGTTAGCCAAGGCATATGCTTACACTTCAACAGAAGTTACACTAGAAACTTACACTAGAAAACAATAACAGATAGCTGGAAAGTGCCCAAGCATTTGGATATAAAAGGGCACTTGTCTAAATAACAAGAGAAGTTTCCAAAGAAATTCTAAATATTTTATACTATGAGACAACACAGTTTATCAAAAATGTGGGGTTCAGTGGGAAATATATGGCATAATCCAGAAGAAAGTTTTAAGTTCAATAATGTAAACATTCACCTAAGAAAAAAATAGGAGACAGAAATAAACCTTAAGCCAACAGAAAAACAGATATGGCCAAACCCAAATTAGAAATCAACAAAATTAAGCCGCACGCCTTTAATCCCAGCACTCAGGAGGTAGAGGCAGTCGGATCTCTGTGAGTTAGAGACCAGCCTACAAGAGCTAGTTCCAGGACAGCCTCCAAAGCCACAGAGAAACCCTGTCTTGAAAAACATAAATAAATAAATAAATAAATAAATAAATAAATAATAGAAATCGACAAAATTAAACCAGGAAAACAGTACAAAAACAAAGAACACAAGTTTTTCTTGGGAAAGATAATAAAAATGGTAAGCCTATAAATAGGCTAAGCCTGATGAAAAGAATAGTTGATACAGACTGCTAACACTGGAATAACAGAGCTCATAAGAATTTCTTACCTCAACGTATGGCAAGATATTTGACCATTTAGATGAAATGGACTAACATCTTCAATGACATACACTAATCAGCACCATGTCAGTGAATAAACTGAGTTCCTGACTTAAACTAAAACCACCAAATTTAGATGGCTGAACTGGTAACTTCTGCCTATAATTTCAGGAAGAAAGGATGAAAATTATCTATAATCTCTTTAAGACAAGGCAAGAAAAGGCATCATCTCTCGGGTCATTTTAGGTCTGCATAAGTGTAACACAAAAGCCAAGTAAAGGCATCCTAAGGAAGAAAACTATTAATTTCTTTGTCTCATAAAGACATACAAGGCTCTTACCAAAATACTAGTCAGTAGACTTAAGAAATAAAAGGGGTGGCATGTCACTGCTTAGTTAAGGCTAACTCAACATCATTGATTAATCAATACAACTCACTGTACTTGCATACTGATTAAAAAATGACAGTAGTGTATGAGGGGCACAGTAAAGAAAGCACCAACATGGCTGCTCCATTAGTGGGAGGTTTTTATTGTGGAAAAGATGGGGAAAATGTCCAGAGGCATCTGGAAAAGTCCAGAGCAGAAAGAAGAAGTAGTAGACTGGACACGACCAGGACTGTCTTCTAGGGATGGAGGGCAGTGGGGTGGGGGATATAGCAAGAGAGGAAATAGTAAAGAATAGTGGTTATAAGGAGGATGAGTGGCTGTGACCTGGAGCAGGCATGGGAGTTTAGGGTAGAGAAGGAGGTAAGAAGAGCTAGGATGCTAGCTTGGGGCCTTTGAAATGTATAAGCGGCATTTGTGAATAGGGACTAGAAGAGCCTGCAGGCCAGCATGGGCTTTGATGTGCAACCACAGGTATACGTCAATAGACAACCATATGTCTTTTTTGCCAGAGGCAAGGGAATTAACCCCTTTTGGCTGACAGGAACTTGTTTTGCAAGTTCCTAAGGAATACTGGCTTTTATCTAACTGCCAGAAACACTATAGTCCTGCTTGAGGGGCAAGACTGCCATTTCTAGATATATCCACTTTCTGAGACCTAACATACTTACAGAAAGTAGAAAGTTAAGCATTTGTTTGTGGCTTGAAGAGAAAAACTTGAATGGAGAAAACTGTCTTATTCTAGGAAAAGATGCATGAATGAACCCTTATAGCTAACATGATCAGACACTGAGCACATTCTTCTTAGGTTTGGGAACAAAGCCAGAATGTCTGCTAACATTAAAGTTATTCAACACTATAATGGGATCACAGATAGTGAAACAAAACAAGAGAAAAATAGTAAAGCAGAATGGAGGGAAATGGGACTTTCTTTGTTCACAGATGATATGTGATGTCAATGTAGAAATCTCTGGTATTTTTTAAATCAACACACATCCTCCAAAAGAGAAACCTCTTGGCATTAAGAAATGAGTGCATCCAGGTGACATTATATGCAGCCATTTTTAATATTATTTTAACATCACCAAAAGATAGAAGACATAAACTAACAAAGTATGCCAAAAATCTGTACATAGAACACTAGATAAAGTGGTAAAAAAATAAACCTAGTATCTAAATAAAGGAAAAGATATTCCAGAGATGTTTTGTGTGTTTGTCGTGTTACTATGAGGAAGGGCCTGAGATAAACACCTAAAGGAAGAAAAGGCTACTTGGGATCTGGGTTTCAGAGGATTAAGTTTGTGGTAGCTTAACCCTATGAGCTTTATGGTGGTGAGGCACTTTTTACCTTATGTTAAAGCAGAGAGAGAGAGAGAGAGAGAGAGAGAGAGAGAGAGAGAGAGAGAGAGAGAGAGAGAGATCCAGGACAGGACATAGGACAATATCTCCCAAGGACTATCTACAGTGAACTATTTCTCCAGCTAGATACCATATCCCAACTTTTTAAGAACCTCTCCCAAAATAGTACTACAATTTGGGGACCAAGCATTCAATGTGTGAGCCTGTGGAGGCATTTCATATTCAGATCACAGCAAACAAACCTGTATTATGGGACTCAAGTCAGACTTAATCAAAATTGCTGCAGATTCTAAAATGTATATAGAAAATCAAAGAAGCTAAATTAGCCTCAAGATACTTAATAAGTTTTCTGTCCCAGGTAATAAGTTTCTCCACTAATGCAGTTAGCCAAATCAAACCAAATTGGAAAAGCACAACAGGTTTATTGGGAGCAACTTACAGGTATGTTCACAGATCCCAGAAAATGGGGCCAGAGAAGTCCTGCACCAGGGCTAAGGCAGGGAGGTTTTATAGATCTTAGATGAGGGGTGATGATGTGTCAATCAGTAGCTGGGACTTTGCCCAAGTGTGGTGAAAAGTCAAGCCCTTGGGCAGACACTTGTGTGGACTGGTCATTTCAGAAAGCTGGGCTGCCCCAGCTGCTGGAAATGCTAAACTGGGCTTTTTTTTTTTTTTTTTTTTTTTTTTTTTTTAATGCCATTCCTGAGTGTTTTTCTGTGAAGGCAGGGTTGGGGGAAGTTGAGCATACGGGGTTTTCCAGTTTGTTCAGGAGCAAGTAGGGGTTCCAAGTAAACAATACTGAATGTTCAAAGAAAATAGGAGGGTTCTCATTAACCAATTTCAAGACAGGGTGTTACTTATACCTCCCATTCAAGAAATCAGAGTATATTAGTTTCTTGTCTCTTGCTGTGACAAAATAGCCTGATAAAAGCAATTTAAGAACAACAGCAAGGGTTTCTTTTGTCCATTGTTCCATGGTACAGTCCACTACAGTGGGGGAAGCCCAGGCATCATGGACTTGTGGCAGCTAGTAGCATGCATTTGCAATCAATGCTCAGTCAGCTCTCTCTCTCTCTCTCTCTCTCTCTCTCTCTCTCTCTCTCTCTCTCTCTTTCCTCTCTTACTAACTCCTTGCTCTCCCTCTCCCTCTTTCTTTCTGTCTCTCTCTGTGTATGTGCAGACATTATAATTTATATAAACATCAACACCAAACACATATAGACCTAACACATTAACACCCAATGCATATAAACCTAAATATAAACTCTAGAGGAAAAAAAAACTTGTATAATTCTGAATTTGTTGACAACATTTTAGATTTTAAAAAGCAAGATTTGTGATTGATGAACTGAATCTTATTAAACTTTAAAAATGGTTCTCTCTAAGAGAACACTGTTATTAGAATTAAACAAGATGTGCATTGGCTTGGCATAAAGTACTTGCATAGTACATAGTGAATGAAGGACAAGTATTCAGAATATGCAAAAAACTCTGAGAACTCAGCAGCAAGAGAGCAACCCAACTATAAACACATCACCAGCAGGAATATGCAGGTAGCAAATAGAATGTGAATCAAAAGAAACTGCTCTTGCCAATAGGAACAGGTGTGTGGTGGTGCACGTGGGTAATCCCATTGTATGGAGGCCGAGGCAGGTGGATTGCTGTGAACTGCAAGCTAGCCTAGGTTATGCAGTGATTTCAGTGTCCTCCTGAGATACACAGCAAGACTTTGTCTTAGAAACTAAAGAAAAGACAAAAGAGTGAGACAATCGTTCAGACACAGTGGAGTATCTCCACAAACAAACAAACAAACAAAAAACAAAAATAAACAAACCAGACAGTATAGAAAGCTCTGAAGCAACAGGACTTATTTCACTCATGGTAGGTGGAAATGCAAAATAACACAACCAGTTTTCAGGACAGTCTGATAGTTGGAGTTTCAGGTTTTCATTTTTTAGAATAAACTTTTTAAATTATGATTAAGAGTACCTGATAGTAAAATTTGTCATCTTAGCCATTTTTAGGAACACATCTCAGTGCCATTCACTGCATTCGTGTTTGTGCGTCCATCAACCCCATCTGTCTCCAGAACTTTGCTCGTCTCTCCAAATTGAAATTCTGTATCTATTAAAATTCAAGCATGACCAATAGAACAAGCTTGGCAATAAACATGAGTGAATTTTCAATAAAAAATGTGAGTAAATTTTAAATCAAATGCTGAATGAAAATACCACCTCCTACATGGGTCTAACAGATATGGCACTCTGGAAAAGGTAAAGAGACTATGTAGAGATAGAAATTAGATCGGAACTTGGTATAAAAATCAAGGATAAAGCTGTTAATTAAGAGATCCCAAAGGAACCATGATGACAAAATGTAATAACATCTTATTCAGCAAGGAATTCTGGAGCACTGGTTGTTAGTGCTAGGGGTCTGCAATGAGAGAAGGAGGGGGCAGGTTGTGTGCACCACAGTAGATTTTCTAAGATGGTGAAGCTGTCCCTGTACTAACATAACAATGGATACATGACACTGTGGTCTTCTGAAAACTCACAGAATTTTACAGGGCAAAGAATGAACCTTAGTGTATGTTTAATATATGCAAACTCAGACAATTATTTAAAAGGCTAGATGATACTCGGTTAAATGCAAACTATGTCAAATAGATCATGCTGTACTATGTATGAATGATGGGTATAATGTCAATGGCTTCAGTAACTTTGAAAATGAATAGAAACTATAAAAGTATGAAACTGTCTATAAACACTACATCATTGATAACATATACAAGGGTACATATTACAACTCAAATACTATCCATGTGTGAAGAATCAAATAGTAACTACCTAGAAGACAGATGTATTTTTAAGATTTATTTTACTTTTAAAAGTGTGTGTGTGTGTGTGTGTGTGTGTGTGTGTGTGTGTGTGTGTGTGCGCGCGCGCGTGCGCGCGCGCACATGCTTGCACTCATGTGTTGTGGATTATATGCATGTATGTACAGTTGCTGGCAGAGGCTATAAGAATGTTGTTGGATTCCTCGGACCTGGAGTTGCAGGTGGTTGTGAGCCATGTGACATGGGTGCTAGGAAGTGAACTTGGGTCTTCTGTGAGAGCATTATAGGCTTTTTACTGCTGAGCCATCTCTCCATTCCCTGGATGACAGATCTTGAGAATTGGATTTCTCCTTCCAAGAAATGGAGGTTTCACGTAAACAAGGGAGGAAGACTAGAATGGATCATTTGTTACATTATAGGTGTGCTGGCTAGCTTTGTGTGTCAGCTTGACACAAGTTAGAGTCATTAGAGAGGAAGAAGTCTCAGTTGAGGAAATACCTCCATGAGATCTAGCTGTAAGGCATTTTCTCAATTAGTGATCAGTGGGGGAAGGCCCAGGCCATGGTAGGTAGTGCTGTCCCTGGGCTAGTCATCCTGGGTTCTATAAAAAGCAAGCTGAGCAAGCCATGGGAAGCAAGCCAGTAAGTAGCACCTCTCCATGGCCTATGCATCATCTCCTGGCCTGATTGAGTTCCTGTCCTGACTTCCTTTGGTGATGAACAACATTGTGGAAGTTTAAGCTGGATAACCCCCACCAACTTGCTTTTGGTCATGGTATCTCCTTGCAACAGTAGAAACCCTAACTAAGATGATAGGAATCTTCAATGACAGTGTGAACTAACATTTGTCTTAATACAGATTTCATGTGAATAAATATAGAAATAATTATATATGCATACAAAGGCTAGAAGACATATGAATTTACCAAGTCACTCCACTGAGAGAGTCTGGAAGCAATATTTTACTCTCCTCAGCACAAATGGCAACTAGTACTCAGATCTTGGTTTTAAATACTATCCTTTTATAAGAGAAATGATGTGTAGATCTGGAGCAGGAAGATGGGAGAGAATCCTATGATATCAGAGTGAAGATCCCCAAACATAACAAAACAATGGGATCTCATCAATGACACACAGGGGCCAACTGAAAGAACTCCCCGTGGCTACAGCCATAATATTTTGAACAACAATTCGATATTAATAGCATGTATTGGAGCACAGTCCAGAGTGTAACTAAATCCCAAGTCCATTTTGACATAAATGATTAATTCATTATTGAATAAGTGGGGATAGCTATGTTTACCTTATGGAAGAATCCAAAACAATTGATGTTTGGAAGTGATTCCTAACTTTTCACTCTCTTAGATGTATATAACCTACCCTATTTCCCTTCAAATTATATGGAAATGGCCAAGGGGAAAGGAAGGAAAGTCTCATAGTAGAGAAACCTGAAACATTCTTGGCCATGAGATCCAATTTAAATCACCAGGGAAATTCACATTGATAGTATATACAGTTGTCATGATGGAAAATGGACCTTCACAAACCTCATTGTTTTCTAGGAATCCAAAGTTACATTCCAATCATGAAACAAAAATATCAGACAGATGCAAATCAAGAAATACCTAATACCAGATCAATCTTCTTCTGAATTGTTGAGGCCATCAAAAACAAGAAAATTTCTGAGACACTGTCTCAGGCAAAGAACTCAGAAGTTATACTGTCCGTAAATAATATTCTACTCTAAATGAATATTCTACTCTAGAACGAGAAAGGAGATAGCAACAAGAGAGCAGCCAAATTCTGAGAGGTTGTGGGGAAAAGGGACCCTCATTCACTGAGTGGGAATTCAAATTGGTATGGCCACTCTGGAAGTCAGTATGGAGAATCCTCAAGCAAGTAGAAATAAATCTATGATATGGCCCAGCTATACCACTCCTTGGGCATATGTCCAAAGGACTTGACATCCTACTCCACTGATACTTGCTCAGCCATGTCCATTGCTGCTCCATTCATAATAGCCAGGAAATAGAAACAACCAAAATGACTTTCATTATCTATTGAAATAGATAATGAAAGAAAAATGTGATATATATATATATATATATATATATATATATATTCAGATGTTAAAAATAAAACAAAATTTGTATGTAGATGGGTGGACCTTGAGAAGATTATATTTATTTATTTTTATTTTATGTGCATTTGGTGTTTGCCTGACAGAATGAGGGTGCCAGATCCCCTGGAACTGGCAGAAGAGACAGTTGTGAATTCCATGAGCGAGGCTCCAACAGGTATGGGAGAGAAAAGTAAATAGAGAAGAAGGATAGAGGAGAAATGATCAGCACCAGAATTGTTTTATAAAGCCTCAGTCAATCTTATTATTTTAGATTTATTAAAATCATATACAATGTTCCCCACAAGAATCACAGACTAACAAAAACCTCAGAACCAGGCAAAAGAAATTGCCTTTTGAATAGTTAGTAAGTGCAGTTCAACTGGCTGCCCAAACAATGTAGACTGTGGCCATTGCCCCTGATTGCCTCTCTCAGAGGTTGAAGAAAGTAATACTGAAGACATTGCACACAAAGGACACAGGACTTGGATAACTGGAGAGGAACCTGTCCTGAAAGCCTCCTTCCTGTGGTCTAACTTCTGTGTACTATAACATACCCCGTAAGCTGCAAAGGAAGGAAAGCAATTAATAGTCCTACCCAGATCATGACTCCTATGAACCACAACAATGACTAACATCACAAGATAGTCAAAAGGGTGTGTGTGATAAGTGACTCACATACTGGTTTAACCAATACTTGTTTAATTGGTCTGAAGGCCCATTCAACAGGAAGGAAACCATGCCTTGTACTAGAAACCTAACCATTTTCCTGGGGCTAGTGAGACCATAGACCTTAGGGAAGAATCTACAACCACTACTTTGTTTGCCAGTGTGGTTTCTAAGTATATTTTAAATCTTACCCAAATAACCACAGATAAGAATAGCTTCCACCCCTCATCCAAGATGCTTGTCTCTATGGTAAATAGACACCATCCTAGAAATCCACAACTAGATACAATGAAGAAATCTACAAATTGTGGGGAACCCAGTCCCAGTGGATACATCAACATCACAGCTCCTCCATTCAAAAGAAGCTCAGGGAACATTGATGAAGAGGAGGTGGAAAGATTGTAAGAGCCAGAATACCAAGAAATCTGCTGTGAAACAATCTGTCCTAAAGATGGCTGCATAAACAATATCTAAACAATGGTAATATCAATAGATATGCTAATGTAGAAAGTGAGAAAGTTCATGGGTCATACCTTTGAAAAAGGAACAAGTGATTGATGATTACAAAGAAAGAGACAGTTAGCTTCTCCCAGGTGTGAGTCCCCTAATTAGCTGTCCAATACAGAGTTGTCAGTTCTGAAATCACATGCTCACAAAAACAAAGAAAGTCTCAGTGGGATATATATATATATATATATATATATATATATATATATATATATATTTGCAAATAACATAAATGCAAATAACAGTAATAATTGGGGAGAAGAGGCTATCAATTTGAGAATGAGGGGGTACATGGAAAGATTTGGAAGATTTGAGAGGGCCTAGGGATGGGGAAAGTGATATATTTTAATTAAAAGTGTATAAAATAAAATTAAATGAAAGAAAACTAGGATATTAGGTTAAATAATGAGTAACTCCAAATTATTTTTGGACTGTAGCTATCAATAATGGTCCATATTGGTTAATTCATCTTGACAAATGCATCATGTTATCATAGGATAACTCTGGTTACCTATGCATTAAAACAAATTATTTACTGAGGTCTTTAAATCTATTAACATTAAGCCCATATTTAACATCCTCTCCCCAATTTTTAAGAATTACAGCAAAGGGTTGCAGATTCATATGACCTCTTGCTTCTCTCTGCCAAATTCTCCCTTTCATTGTTGTCTATTCCTAGAATCCAGGAATATTCAAGAACAGCCCAGACCCCTCCCCCCAGTCATCTACTTTATGAACCAATTAAGCAGAACTATTGATTTCCAGGCATAGTTTCCCTCTGTAGCTTTTTGTGAAAGCATGAGCATCAGGCACTGTGATCTGGCTATGGTCCTTCACAATCCATGAACCCTGTTCAGTGGAAGAGATGTAGTCTTGGAGGGAACAGAAAAGAAAAATGAGTAGAAGCAAAACATCTCTGAATTGTTTTCATAGCGATCTCCCTGCAAAGGGTAAGCAAAAGCTTATTGCAAATGGATGTTTTCACCACAGGAAGGAATGAGAGATTATTGGAGTTAGAAATGGCTGTGCACAAGATCCTTGGACAAGATGTGGAGACTCAGCCCTTGAGAGATCAAATGACTTCCCATGATTATAGGTTGCTAGGATCAGAAGAAGCAGTATATCTTCCTGAAATAACATGCTTCTCACACCGTACTTCTCCACATTCCTAGTAAATTTAAACTTTTCCATACAGCTGTGGAGATAACCCACTGATCACACAAGCTAAATCAACACCAGAGACATATCTCAGAAAATGCCCTAAAATGCCTTCCTTTCATTCTTGAAAATGACGAGATGAAAGTCTTTAATAACTCACAGCCCAAGAGGACCATTACTGTCAGCATATACCATTTAGCCATATATTACAGCTTTTTACTTCTCCACACAAAATTGCTTTGAAATTTACATTTGCTATAAAGGATCCAAGTCCATCACTATTAATTTTCTTCCACAAATTATGTTTAATTATCACCTCTTTCCACCTAGGAAGAAACCCCTCTTGTGCTCCTGTCTCTATGTGGTTCTCAAGGAGACTTTCCTCAGCATGAATCTTGGAGAGTGATTTTATATCCATTTTTTTTGCCCTTCCTTGTCAAACTCATACACCCTACTTAGAGACACAAAAATGAGCAGGGTACATGGCTCCCCACCACCTGCACAGATATGAAACATGGTCTCTCTAACTCAAAGGAATAAAAGCAACACATTCTAGCACTAGCCTCTGTACAGGTAGGCTAAACACAGTCCATTTTAAGATTCCAGGCAGTTTTCAACATCTACCCAACACAAAGTACCTAACAACCCATGGACTGCATCTATTAAACTATGGTCTTGGAGATGCAGCTTGAGATATCTTCATAATGCATTAATAATCCTTATTCTCTTCATCCATTTTGGACACTATATGAAACTAATTGAAAAAGATAGGATGTAATCAAAAATTATATTTTATCTTATTCTTCCTGACTTCATGGTATAAGTAAATAGCCAGACACACTGAAGTCAAATCATAACTACTAAAGACTTATGAAATGTGAAGCAAATCACTTGTCTATTACTCTGGTTCTCAGTGTAGAACATGAAGCTATTTTAACTTAAGACTGGTATGTGCTGTGCTTGTTGTTCTTGTCCAGATTCAGTAAAGTGCTATCCTTGTCAATTGTCTTTTGTTTGCAATTAATCAAAGTGCAAATCAAACTCTCTTATGTGAACAGGGAGTTTATTGACTCACATGACAAGCAAGACCCCATGTCTCTGGCTTTTAGATCATCATGTATCCTGGCACTATTCATCTCTGCTTAGAGTTTCTTTGAATCTAAGACCTGACCAAAAGCTTAACATGGCAGCCTACATGAGTTGTAGACTTAACCTTTTTCTTTTAAGGTTGATTTATGGTCTTATTATTTTCTTTTTATCTGTATGTGTATGTACCTCCTCAAATTTATGTGTACTACTGTGTTCAGGCACCAATGGAGGCCAGAAGAGGGGGTTGGATCCCTGTAAATAAAGTTACAGGAGATTGTGTGCTATCTGTGAGTGTTAGAAACTAAACCCAGGTCTTCTGCAAGAGCACTAAGCACTCTTAGCTGGTAAGCCATCTCTCTACTCCAACCCTTAATGTTAGTACAATTTTGTAATACATATTTAATACTACAAGCCTTCATCAAATTCACTCCTATGGTGATGTGAAAAAAAAAAATGGTCCCCAAAGGGAGTGGCACTATTAGGAGGTATGGCTTTGCTGGATGAAGTATGTCACTGTAGGGGCAGGCTTTGAGGTCTCTTTTGCTCAAGCTTCCCTCAGTGTGACAGTCAGTCAATGTCTTGATGCCTGCAAAATCTCAGCTGCTCCATCACCATGTCTGGTTGCATGTCACCATGTTCCCTGTCATGATGATAATGGACTGACCTCTTACCTGTAAGTGAGTCACCCCAAGTAAATGTTTTCTTTATAAGAGTTGCAAGTCATGATGGAGAAATCTACAGAGACAGCTGAATCAATCTCATAGAAACTCATGAACTCTAGACTGACAGCAGTAGAGACTCCAAAGTGAGGTCCTCCCTATGTGTGAGATAGTTGTGAAGTTTGGGTTATTAGAGGGGCCCCTGGTAGTAGGACCGTGATACAAACCTGGTACATGAGCTAGCTTGATAGAGCCCATTTCCTATGATGGGGTGCCATGCTCAGCCTTAAGGCATGGAAGAGGGGCTTGACCCTGCTCCAACCTATTGTGTCAGACTTTGTTGACTCCATATGAGAGCCCTTACCCATGAAAAGGACTGGAATGGGGGTGGTCTGGCGGGTAAGGAGATGGGAGGAGGGGTAAAATTAGGGGTGGAATGGAGAACTGTGTTTGGAATGTAAAATGAAATTTTTTCATTCATTTATTTAGTTCATAAATAAAGTCATGCACAATTATGATACAGAATACAGTATGTTCACAATGGCATGGCTAAATTAAACCAATTAACATGTTATATCACACATATTCATCATTTTTGTTTTGAGAACACTTAAAGTATACTATCTCACAACTTTTAAAATATAGTCTATTGTTATCAACCATATTTATCATGCTCTAGAACTCAAGACTTCAGAGAGTCCATGCCTCTTGTCCAACTGCAGTTTTATATCCTTAAACCAATTGTTTCCCCATTGTTAAAAGTCCCACATTGAAGCATAATAGCCACAATTCTGCTCTCTGTTCCCATAAGTTCATCATTTCTAGGTTACACATAAAATTGAAATTGTGTGACATTTGTCTTCCAGTGTGTCACTTTTTTTTTTGGCAAGCATATAACTTTACTGCTTACTAAATATGAAATCAAATTTGCATGCACAGGTGAGCACTCACTGAAACACCTTGGATTCATCACATATTTGAGTTTCAATTAGCATATATATATATATATATATATATATATATATATATAGAGAGAGAGAGAGAGAGAGAGAGAGAGAGCGCAATAATGGCAAAATGTTATGCATCAATAGCAGCAACAGCTTTTCCAGGTTCTGCAGTCCTTTGAACAACATTGTAGAGACATCCAGCACACTCCATTTTAAAAAACAAAAAACAAACAAAAACAAAAGAACAAACAAACAACAAAAAAAAACATAAAAAACAAAATCCCAGACAACAGCACAGTTCTGTTACTCTTGTGGTACTTGGCACCATTTATTTTTAATTAGTTTCTCAGTCATCATCTGAGAGGAAACCATTCTGAGCAACATCATTAAAAAACAGCTCTGATAAAGCATGGTCACTACTATGTATCATAAAGCAGGTCCACATATGAGTGAGTACATATCATGTTTGTCTTTTTGTGATTGGTTTCTCAGAATGGTTTCTTTGAGTTCCATCCATTTTCCTGCAAATTTCAAGATTCCATTGTTTTTTCTGCTGAGTAGTATTCCATTGTGTAAATGTACCACAATTTCTCTACCCATTCTTCGGTTGAGGGGCATCTAGGCTGCTTCCAGTTTCTGGCTATTACAAATAATGCTGCTATGAACATGGTTGAACATATGTCCTTGTTATATGAATGTGCTTCTTTTGGGTATATGCCTAGGAGTAGAATTGCTGGATCTTGTGGTAGACTGATTCCCATTTTCTTGAGGAGTCACCATACTAATTTCCAAAGTGGCTGTACAAGTTGGCACTCCCACCAGCAGTGGAAGAGTGTTCCACTTTCTCTGCATCCTCTCCAGCATAAACTGTCATGGGTATTTTTGATTTTATCCATTCTGACAGGAGTAAGATGGTATCTCAAAGTTGTTTTGATTTGCATTTCCCTGATGACTAAGGATGTTGAACACTTTCTTATGTGTCTTTCAGCCATTTTAGATTCCTCTATTGAGAATTGTCTATTTAGTTCTGTACCCCACTTTTTAATTGGGTTGTTTGGTGTTTGGGGGACTAGCTTCTTGAGTTCTTTGTATATTTTGGAGATCAGCCCTCTGTCAGATATGGGGTTGGTAAATATCTTTTCCCAGTCTGTGGGCTGCCATTTTGTCTTGCTGACTGTCTCCTTTGCCTTACAGAAGCTTCTCAGTTTCAGTAGGTCCTATTTATCAATTGTTGACCTCAGTGTCTGTGCTACTGGTGTAATGTTCAGGAAGTGGTCTCCTGTAACGATTAATTCAAGGGTATTTCCCACTTTGTCTTCTAATAGATTCAGTGTAGCTGGATTTATGTTGATATCTTTAATCCATTTTGACTTAAGTTTTGTGCAAGGTGATAGGCTTCGGTCTAACTGCAGTCTTCTACATGTCTGCAACCAGTTATGCCAGCACCATTTGTTGAAGATGTTCTCTTTGTTCCATCATATAAATTTGGATTGTTTGTCAAAAATCAGGTGTTCATAGGTGTGTGGGGTAATATCAGGGTTTTCAATTCTATTCCATTGGTCTACCAGTCTATTTTTGTGCCAATACCAAGCTGTTTTCAGGACTATAGCTCTGTAATAGAGCTTGAAGTCAGGGATGGTGATGCCTCCAGAAGTTCCTTTATTGTATAGGGATGATTTGGCTATCCTGGGTCTTTTGTTTCTCCATATAAAGTTGAGAATTGTTCTTTCAAGGTCTGTGAAGAATTGTGTTGGGATTTTGATGGGGATACATTGAATCTGTAGATTGCTTTTGGCAAGATTGCCATTTTTTCTATGTTGATCCTACCTATCCAGGAGCATGGGAGATCTTTCCATTTTCTGGTATCTAATTCTGGTATCTGGTATTTAATTTCGTTCTTTGGAGACTCAAAATTCTTACAATACAGGTCTTTCACCTTTTTGGTTAGTGTTACTCCAAGGTATTTTATGTTGTTTGTGGCAATTGTAAAAGGTGATGCTTCTCTGATTTCTTTCTCCACCAATGTGTCATCTGTATACAGTAGGGCTACAGATTTTTTTTTGAGTTAATCTTGTATCCTGCCACTTTGCTGAAGGTGTTTATCAGCTGTAGGAGTTCCCTGGTTGAGTTTTTCGGGTCACTTATGTAGACTATCATATAATCTGCAAATAGTGAGAGTTTGACTTCTTCCTTTCCGATTTGTATTCCCTTGATCTCCTTTTGTTGTCTTATTGTTCTAGCTAGAACTTCAAGGACAATATTGAAGAGGTATGGAGAGAGTGGACAGCCTTGTCTTGTACCTGATTTTAGAGGAATTGCATTGAGTTTCTCTCCATTTAATTTGATGTTGGCTGTTGGCTTGCTGTATATTGCTTTTATTATGTTGAGGTATGTTCCTGTTATCCCTGATTTCTCCAGGACCTTTATCATGAAGGGATGTTGGATTTTGTCAAAGGCTTTTTCGGCATCTAGTGAGATGATCATGTGATTTTTTTCTTCAGTCTGTTTATATGGTGGATTATATTGATGGATTTTCGTATGTTGAACCATCCTTGCATCCCTGGGATGAAGCCTACTTGATCAGAATGGATGATTTCTTGGATTCGATTTGCCAATATTTTATTGAGAATTTTTGCGTCAATGTTCATGAGGGATATTGGTCTGTAGTTCTCTTTCTTAGTTGTGTCTTTGTGTGGCTTGGGTATCAAGGTTATTGTGGCCTCATAAAAAGAGTTTGGTAATGACCCTTCTGCTTCTATTGTGTGGAATACTTTGAGGAGAATTGGTATTAGCTGTACTTTGAATTTCTGGTAGAATTCTGCACTGAAGCCACCTGGCCCTGGGCTTTTTTTGATTGGGAGACTTCTAATGACTGCTTCAATTTCATCAGAGTTTATAGGTCTATTTAAGTTGCTTATCTGCTCTTGATTTAATTTTGGAATGTGAAATCTGTCCAGAAAATTGTCCATTTCCTTTAGATTTTCAAATTTTGAGGAATATAGGTTTTCAAAGTATGACCTGATGATTCTCTGGATTTCCACTGTGTCTGTTGTTATGACCCCCTTTTCATTCCTGATTTTATTAATTTGCATGTTCACTCTTTGTTGTTTGGTAAGTTTGGATAAAGGTTTGTCTATCTTGTTGATTTTCTCGAAGAACCAACTTTTTGTTATATTGATTCTTTGTATTGTTTTCCTAGGTTCCATTTTATTGATTTTAGCCCTCAATTTGATTATTTCCTGGCATCTGCTCCTCCGGGGTGTATTGGTTTCTTTGTTTTCTAAAGCTTTCAGTTGTGCTGTTAATTCTCTAGTGTGATTATTCTCCTGTTTTTTTTCATGTGGGCATTTAGCGCTATGAACTTTCCTCTTAGCACTGCTTTCAGAGTATCCCATAGGTTTGGATATGTTGTGTCCTCGTTCTCATTGAATTCTAGGAAATCTTTAATTTCTTTTTTATTCTTCCTGGACCCATGAATTGTGCAATTGGGTGTTACTTAATTTCCATGAGTTTGTAGGTTTTCTGTAGTTCTTGTTGTTGTTGAATTCTAATTTTAAAGCATGGTGGTCTGATACAACACAGGGGGTTATTTCAATTTTTTTGTACTTGTTAAGGTTTGCTATGTTGCCAAGTATGTGGTCGATTTTAGAGAAGGTTCCATGTGGCACTGAGAAGAAGGTAAATTGTTTTGTATTGGGGTGGAATGTTCTATAGATATCTGTTAAGTCCAATTGTGCCATAACATCTATTAGTTTTTTTGTTTCTTTGTTAAGTTTCTGTCTGGTGTTCCTGTCCAGTGGTGAGAGTGGGGTGTTGAAATCTCCCACTATAAGTGTGTGTGTGGTTTTATGTGTGATTTGAGTTTTAGTAATGTTTCTTTTACAAACGTGGATGCCTTTGTATTTGGGGCATAAATGTTCAGAATTGAGACTTTGTCCTGATGCATTTCTCCTGTGATGAGTAGGAAATGACCTTCTTCATCTCTTTTGACTGATTTTAGTTTAAAGTCCAATTTGTTGGATATTAGGATTGCTACCCCTGCTTGTTTCTTGGGTCCATTTGATTGGAAGATCTTTCCCCAACCTTTAATTCTTAGGTACCATCTGTCTTTGAGGTTGAGGTGAGTTTCTTGTAAGCAGCAGAAGGAAGGATGCTGTCTTCTTATCCATTCTGCTAATCTGTGTCTTTTTATAGGGGAGCTAAGACCATTAATGTTGATGGATATTAATGACCATTGATTATTGTTCATTCTTGTTTGTCTTTGATTTTGTAATGGTGGCAAGATTATGTGTGGGATTCTATCCCTTTTTCTTTTATCTGTTGGAAAATTGGGATTATCTATTGCCTATGTTTTTCTGGTTGTAGTTAACTTCCCTGGGTTGCAGTTTACCTTCCAGTACTTTCTGTAGGGCTGGATGGTGTATATGTATTGTTTGAATCTGGTTTTATCATGGAATATCTTGTTTTCTCCAACTATAATGATTGAAAGCTTTGCTGGGTATAGTAGTCTGGGCTGGCATCCATGGTCTCTTACTGTAGTAGAATATCGATCCAGGACCTTCTGGCATTCAGAGTTTCCAAGGAAAAGTCAGGGGTGATTCTGATAGGTTTACCTTTATAGGTTACTTGACCTTTTTTTTTTTTTTTGCTGCTCTTAATATTTTCTCTTTGTTGTGTATGCTTGGTGTTTTGATTATTATGCAGCGAGGTGACCTTTTTTTTGGTCCAGTCTATTTGGTGTTCTGTAGGCTTCTTGTATTTTCGTTGGCATGTCTTCCTTTAGGTTGGGAAAATTTTCTTCTATGATTTTGTTAAATATGTTTTCTGCACCTTTGAGTTGGATTTCTTCACCTTCTTCTATACCTATTATTCTTAGGTTTGGTCTTTTCACAGTATCCCATATTTCCTGGATATTTTGTGTTAGGGATTTGTTGGACTTAAGATTTTCTTTGATTGATGAATCTATTTCCACTAGTGTGTCTTCAACTCCTGAGATTCTCTCTTCCATCTCTTGTATTCTGTTGGTCATGCTTACATCTGTAGTTCCTGATCGTTTACCCAGCTTTTCTATTTCTAGCATTGCCTCAGATTGTGCTTTCTTTATTGTCTCTATTCCGGTTTTTAGGTCTTGAACTGTTTCTTGTATTTTTTGGCTTGTTTTGTCTTCAATTTCTTTAAGGGATTTTCTCATGTCCTCTTTGAGGTCCTCTATCATTTTCCTGAGGATGTTTTTAAGGTCATTCTCTTCTGGTTCATCTACATCGTGATGTTGAGGTCTTAGTGGTGTATGGTTCCTAGTCTCCGGTGGTGTCATATTGGGTTTTCTGTTGTTGGGTGTGCTTTTACCTTGTCCTCTTCTCATCCTTTCTTCTGGTGGGTGTAGCAAGTGTTTCTTGTTCTCCTGGTGGGTGTGGGACCACGGTTCCCTTCTGGTAGATGCAAACAGATACAATACTCTGATGTCAGTTCTCTTCTCGTGGATGGAGGTGTCACTGTTACCTGGGTGTCTGCAATGTCCGGGTGTGACGGTTCCCGCTGGGCAGGCAATTGGAGGCAGAGCTGTCACCAGGCCTCGGGGTGTTGGATCCCGCTGCTGAACTCTGTATGGTCACTGTGTCGGATGACTCTGAGCAGTGACGATGAACTGGAACTGGAAACAGTTCCTGGCCTACCTGGGCTGGCAGATGGAGGCCTGGCTGCCTCTGGGTGTTCGGTGTTTGTAATCCACCACCACCGAACTGGGTCTGGTAGCAGGTCTCTTGCCTCAGATGACTCTCGTAAAATGAAATTTAAAAGAATAAATAATTATAAAAAGATACCTAAATTTAAAAAAAATTCAGAAAGCCCTCATGGGAAAAAAAATAAGAGTTGCCATGGTCATGGTGTCTTTTCAAAGCAATAAAAATCCTAAGTAAGGCAACTCCAGATCCCAATTGGGAAGTCACCTTTGATTCCACCCTTAGCATCACACTTCACTTCACCTGTGTTATCAAGCCCCTTCAGATTTGCATTCCAAATATATTATTCTAAAGGATGCTTTGTCACTGTTCAGCTTCTTTCCTAGTGTGAGCCAACATCATTCCTACAATTGTTACTATTTTCATTTATTATTATTATTATTATTATTATTATTATTACTATTACTATTGTGTGTAACTCAGTCTGTATGTTACATATATGATTTTAGAGATGAACACTTGGTACTGAATAACCAGTTTGGGGTTCTTCCCTGGGGAAAACTCTTCTTCCTCTCTCAGTATTCCTTAGATGAGTATGGTTCCCTGTCTAGGGCTGAGGCCTCATGAGATCTCCCCCTTATACATTAGCATGTCTATTGGTGTTATCCCATTCAAGTCTTGTTTATGCAACCATGTTGATGAGATTTCATGGGTGTGGCTTCTCCAATATAGCTAGGAAATGAAATCTCATAGCAAACATTCTGTTCCTCCAGCTCTTACAATCTTTCTACCCCTCTTCTTCTGTGACACCTGATCCTTGGGTGCAGGAGTTGTGTTGAGAGACCCTTGTAAAATGCTTCTACCCTTAAAACTTCCCGATTTGCTCAGGGGGTACTTGCCCCTGAATGGCAGGATATTAGGAAAATGGTTCTCTGTTTACTGACCAAAGCTCAAGCACATTATCTCAAGCCTTTTACTACACTCTGGAGGTAGGAAGCTTCTTGCGACATCCAACACATCACAATCAAGGACATTTTAGGACTTTTCCATTCTGCAGCTTCCCCAGCCTTTATTATCCATTGTCACATAGCTAGATGATTCAGGAATCTGGTCAACAATCATCTTTTCACTGGGCCACCCCAAATTAAGTCTGCTCAGTGCCACCACCCTGCCCCTCATAATCACAACTTGGCTTGATTTCTTTCATTGAATCTATTGCCTCCTTTGTTCCATGTTATGAGGTATCTTATTCTCCACTGGAACATGTAAGAAGGTTGGAACAATAACAGAAACATACAGATATTTGTTGAATAAACACTTAACAAATGTCATTTCCCCATACATCTTACAGAATATTTAAAGTAGTATTAATAGTCATACTCTGTTTTCTGTGTAGCTGCTACATGCATCCTGAGATATGTACAATAACAAATACAAAGTAATCAACATCTATAACATTGCTCTTTATGAACCCTTGCAATCAATTGCTCTTTGCCATCTATATGTGTAGGGAGACACCGTAACCACGCCTCCTAAAGGCTGGCTACAGGTATGCCTGACCATGCCTTGACAGGCATGGTCAAGGTGAGGTCAGAATGAGTTTGGTTTAGTTGTTTTTCTTTTTCTTTTTTTGTTTTTTGTTTTTTATTTTTATATATTTGAATTACAAACAAGATTGAATTACATGACGATCCCAGTTCCCTTCTCCCTCCCTTCCTCCTCTACCACTCCCCCAACTAAAATCCTACCTGTCATATGTCCTTTCTTCTAATCTACACCTGACCCAAAATTTCTGCTTCCTCATGACCTCTGCATCCTTTCTTTTCTTCCCTTCTCATTCTCATAGCTTCCTCCCCCCTCTTCCCATGATCTCAATTTGCTCCAGGGATGGTGACCCTTTCCCCTTCTCCAGGGGACAAAGTTTGTCTCTTTTAGGGTCTTCCTTGTTTACTAGTATCTCTGGCAGTGTGGATTGTAGGATGGTAATCCCTTACTCTATGTCTAAAATCCACATATGAGCGAGTACATATCATGTTTGTCTTTTTTGTGATTGGGTTACCTCGCTCAGAACGGTTTCTTCGAGTTCCATCCATTTTCCTGCAAATTTCAAGATTCCATTGTTTTGTTCTGATGAGTAGTATTGTATAAATTCCATTGTATAAATATACCACATTTTCTCTATCCATTCTTCGGTTGAGGGTCATCTAGGCTGCTTCCAGTTTCTGGCTATTACAAATAATGCTGCTATGAACATGGCTGAACAGATGTCCTTGTTGTATGAATGTGCTTCTTTTGGGTATAGTGGCATGGGCTCTTAAGCGACCATGAGCACATAGAATGCTCTCTTCCACTTTGGCTGCCCCTTCTCTCTGGCCTCCTTGCCTTGCTGCCCCTGGGCATGCTCTGGCTTGTATTTGGCTGGTATTTATCTGAATAAAGATATCTTGAATCTACAAGCTTTTTCCTTCATATATGTTCGTAACTTCCTAGCATGGCTCAGGTGGTGCCTGGGCTGATAAGAATACAGTGATAGATGATGGGTGAATGACTCATTTAATGAGCTACAGAATATACTATTCATATCTTACTTATTTGCATAGACTTTGACTAATTGTTTCATAATTAGCTCCAGCTCATCTGCTTCCACCAATTACTAAAGAGTTCTTTGACCTTGAGTCTTATTTTTCCGCTGGTTGATGTTAATGGTCATTGGCTAACAAAGATCTGACATTGACATATTCCATGAGAATAAGAACCTACATTCAACTGAAATAGCTCAGTGAAAATAAATTTTGACCCACAAACTCTTTACTTTTGGTAACAAAGACAAATATATCATTACTGATATCAGCATTAAAAGATCAAATCTCATTTGTTTTTAAAGAGATCATGAGATAGGTGTAATTTCGTTTCTTTGGCAGGACACATAAAGTTTTAAATTGTCCCTGCATATGGCCTTGGTCCACTATGTTGGTATCACACAATATAAGTTTTTATTTCACTATTTCTAATCATTTCTGGTCCTGTTGCTCTAAATATGGTCAAGGAGAAATCTCTATGCAAATTGCAGATAATCTATTAAACCATATCTCAGTGTAAACCATCATGGGTGAGGGGGCTTTGCCTTTGTCTTTTAGGGAAAAATAAATGTCACCTCTCCTATAATATCCAAATCTTCTAATATCAGGGATTCTATTTGAAGGCTCTTACCTTATATCAAAACACCAGCCATTAGGAATCTATGCTCACAGAATCACATCTCACTCTCACAATCTCACTAACCATTATAACCTTACTCCTCACACATACAGTGCCATGGATTTCAGTGCAAAACAAATTGCTTTTAATAAGGAAAACTAAAACCAATGAGTACAGTCTACACATTCCATTTATAGTAAAGAGTGAGAGAAAGAACTCTAGATACTCAAGGAACCTTCCTCTTGCTAACACATGGAATTTTCAGCCATTCTATCCCCTATGGGGTCCCATCAGGGAAGTATTGGGCTGCCCTGAAATGAGATTGGAGGATTTCCTGGATATCCAGTCACCTCTATGCAATTTTTAGAAATACATGATCAGTTTTGCTTAGAGGAGAAACATTCTTATGATGAGAACTGTAGGAACCCTCTGGGTATTTAGGATGTGTGCGAAGGGGTGCCCTGTTATTATAACACATAGCATGTCAGTTTTATAAAATATGTGAAATGCTCAGGGAAAATATATCTGCCCCCTTGCCCTAGAACAAAAACAAAGGCAAAGGTAGCTTAAGTTAAAACTGGGGAAATGAGTGAAAGTAACATGACACAAAGGCTAGAAAATGGTGCAATTTAATCTTCATCTTTATGCATAGGAGATTGTGTTTTATTTGCAATTGCTAATTCGATGTATTACCATGTTCACATCTGTGTTAATTTGATCAATGAAAAATGATACCTCATCTTAATTTTTAATCATTTGTTTACTGGTGAATTTGCAAATAAAAAGTAGTTTAGCATTTTCATTTTCTCCATTATAACTTAATTGTTCATATCTTGGTCTTAATGTACTCAGTGAGGTTCCCATCTTTCTTATCTATGGAACATTTTATATATTAAGTGGTACTAAACCTTCAGCACTATAGTTGTAAATATTCCTATTATAATTGGTTCAAATTTTAAATCTTTGCATTACTTTATGGAAATAATAAAAATATAAAAGCAAAGGTTTCATTCATTAACATTATGCATGTTTTTCATTTGCTGATTTTTCCTTTACTTCTCTGCTTATAGTCATTCTGCTTCAAAGTCTTGAACAGTTACTTAAATATTTTGAAGACTTTAGGATTTTAGTTTCTGCATTGACACATTTAATATTTGTCTTAAAGCCTGGCATCTGTCAAGTTTCTATAGAGTTTTCACAATAGCTCTCCAGTTACTCTAGAGTTGTGTGCTTTTTAATCCTTCTGTTCTGTACCTGTTTTAATGCATCCTGAATTCTATTTTGTGTGTAAAATACCACAGTATGTTTTCTACTTCATTTGTCATTTGTTTATCCCAGAGGCCATACTGATTGCACTATTGTAGTGTTTAAACCCATTTTCTCTCTGGATGCAGCTCTGCAGCATCACATGGTGAAGAAGCATATTCTTTTGAAGTGTTAACTGGGAGGGTTTCAGATTCTTCTTCTGACACTAGACTTCTATTGTACACTGTTCATAAAGTGTGTGTGTGTGTGTGTGTGTGTGTGTGTGTGTGTGTGTGTGTGTGCGTGCATGCATGTGTAAACTTGGCTTGCTAATTCAGTCTTCCAAGGTTGTCATTGGATTTGTTATGATACAAAAGTCTTTGTTTGAGGTCAGATCTTATCTTTTGCAGAATCTTCTAGAGATGACATTTAATTTCTACTTTCTCATGTATAAAGAGGCAGTACAGTGCCTTTCACTAAGCTACCTTAAGGATAAGGTAGTTTATGGCACACAGCTAGCTATGCAATGGGCCAGGATTTGTTCCCTAATGAACTGTCAAATTTAGCACTCTTAGTTGTGACTACAGCTACTTTGGTTCCTCCAGGTTCAACCTCATTGCTCTCCACATCTTAACTGGCCACTTGACCATAGTTCCACAAGTCTCCAGAAGCCTCTTTTAGTGAGTGACTACTGTAAAAGAAAAGACTCTAAGCTGAAAGCATATCATACTTTAATCTCACTATAAAGAGAAGAACAAAATAATAACAATCCTCCTCAAACCAAGGGTGTTGCCCTTGAAGACATGACTTTCTTTCCAAATGTAGACATCATTTCCCTCTGTGTTGATCCCATTTATAAAAGGAAGAGAGGAGAGAGAAGTCTACCAAAAGAGAGAAGATAAGAGCAATGGGCCCACTGAAATTCAGCTGCTCCCATAATCCTGTGGAAGGAGTTTCAATGAAGAAAATTCCCTACCGTATTTAATAGTGAATGAGCCCAGTCTTATAGGAAAGGTGGGTACCTGGAGACCACAGCTGGCCTGCCCTGTCCTTTCCAACTCTGAGGCTGCCTCAGGTTGTCACCCCAGCACACAAGAACAAGTTAATTTGTAATCTTAGTGGGAAAATGATGGTGACACTATGTCTGTCACTGAGCATTCTTCCCGCCAGTTTAAACAGCTGATTAGTTAGTGCCCCTGGAATCGATCCGCATCAGTTCCACCTGCATGCACCCACCAGGAACCACTTTATTGTAAATCAATCATTCTGCAAACATCTCACAAAGGGACCAGGCTTTACTAACAAGCTGTCAATCCTTGCTGCCTGTTGGTAGCACACAGCAGCAAGGAGGAGTATAACCAGCATTTATTCAAAAATGATCATCTCTTCAGGTTGGTCTGGGGTGGAGATGGCGGAACCAAGTTTTCAAATATGCATACGAGCAAGTATGCTGTAAGATTCTGCCTCTCTGTGGAGAGAGCTAAGGTTTGAACAAGCTTACTTAAGGTAAAAAAAACCCAAAGCTATGAACAGACACTTCACAAAATTAGATATAGAGGTGGTCATATGAACAGAAAAAATTAAGTGTGCCACCTTATTAGTTGAGTTAGGTGTAAATTAATACTTCAGGGAAGTGCCTATACCAAGGCTGGACAGACTTTAACTGAAATAACAAAAAAGACTAGCTATAATCTGCTATGGTGGTAATGGGGAAGAAAATGGTCTCTTAAACACGCTAGCAAGCATGTCAAATGGTAAAACCACTCTACAAAGATAACAAGTGCTTTCTTATAAACTATACATGCAACTATCCTACCGCCAACAATTCTGCTTTTAAGAATTCACTCAAGGTAAATGAAAACATGTCCACACAAAGATGCGAACATAGATATTCATAAAAGCTTTGCTCATAGCAGGAACATCTAAAGGTGTCCCGGGTACTGATGAACATGTGAAAGATTAAAAAACATGGTATAGATTGCCCAAGGCCATGCCATCCCAGCAAGTCCCCAGTCCCATGGCATGGGCCTCCCACAACCCCACAAGACTTCCACCACAACAGTCCACACCAGTTAGAAGAAAATACACCATAGGCTCACGTACAGCCCACACTATTCAAAAGAACAGTCCCAGCAGTACTACTGGAGGCCACGATGGTCCAAGGTGCCCCAGAAGAAGACTCAGGCTTTACTGAAGGCCAGGCTGGATCTGGAAACCCAAAAAGATTTCAGCTTTATTGGAGGCCAGACTGGATCAAGGAACTCAAGGTCTCCAAGACACAAGCAGAGACAACCTACTGGACCCGAAGACTCAGTCACCAGAACGCTTGACCACTTAGGCCAGAAGACCAGAGAGAAAACAGAAACCAAGGAGTAAAACACCCACCCAACAAAGACAAACATAAGAATCAACACCTAGACCTATAATCACCCCAAATCCAGATGTGTAAATGCCAGTGTAAGAACACAATCAATAACAGAAAGGGCAATATGTTACCACCATAACCCAGCTATTCTATGACAACAAGAGCTGAACATTCCAACGCAGTGAAGCACAAAAACGTCCTTAAAAATAGTTTTATGAAGATGATAGAGGAAATGAAAAGAATCCCTTAAATAAATCAAGGGAAAAACAACCAAAAAATGGAGGAAATCAATAAATCTCTCTTAAAGAATGTCAAGAAAACCAAGAAAAAAAGTTGAAAAAAGCAAAATTGTTCAAGACCTGAAAATGGAAATAGAAGCAATAAAGAAAATACAAACTGAGGGAGTTCTAGAAATGGAAAACCTGGGTAACAGAACAGAAACTACACATGCAAGCATCACCAACAGAATATAAGAGGTGGAAGAGAGACTCTTGAGTGTTGAAGATACAATAGATGAAATAGATTAATTGGTCAAAGAAAATTTTAAATCTAAAAATTTCCTAACACAAAACATCCAGCTAATCTGGGACATTATGAAAAGACCTAACCTAAGAATGATAGGAATTTAAGACAGAGAAGTCTAGCTCAAACACCCAGAAAATATATTCAACAAAATCATAGAAGAAATTTTTCCCAACCTAAAGAAGAACATACCTATAGAAGTAGAAGAAGCTTATAGACCAAGTAGACTGGACCAAAAAAAGTTCCCCTTGCTACATAATAATCAAAACACTAAACATAAAGAATAAAGAAAGAAAGAAAAAGGCCAAGTAACATATAAAGACAAACCTATACCTGCCTTCTCAATGGAGACTATAAAAGTCAGAAGAGCCTGAACAGACCTCTTACAGACCCTAAGAGACCATGGATGCCAGCCTAGACTACTATACCTAGCAAAACTTTCAATAACCATAGAAGGAGAAAACAAGTTACTTTACAAACAAGTCAAATTTAATCAATAGCCATCTGCAAATCCAGCTCTACAGAAGGTACTAGAACAAAACTCCAACCCAAGGAAGTTAGCTATACCCAAGAAAACACAGGCAATAGATAATCCCACACTAGAGGGAAATACACACACAACAACAACAACAACAACAACAACAGGAGCACCAACACCACATCACCATCAACAAATAACAGGAATTCACAATCACTAGTCATTAATATCTCTCAATATCAGTAGACTCAGTTTGCCAATAAAAAGATACAGGCTAACAGAATAATACAAAAACAGGATCCATCCTTCTGATGCATACAAGAAACACACCTCACATCAAAGACACATTACTTCAGACTAAAGGGTTAGAAAAACACTTTCCAATCCAATGAACCAAAGAAGCAAGCCAGTGTAGTTATATATAATAAAATAGACTTCAAACCAAAATTAATAAAAGGAGATAGAGAAGGACATTTCATATTCATCAAAGGAAAAATCCAACAATATGATTTTTCAATTCCTAACATCTGTGCCCCAAATAAAAGGGTACCTATATTTGTAAAAGAAGCATCACTAAAGCTAAAATCATATATCAAACCCTACACATTAATTGTGGAAAACTTCAACATCCCACTCTCACCAATGGACAGGTCTCCCAGATAAAAACTAAACAGAGATATAACAGAACTAACAGATGTTATGACTCAAATGGACCTAACAGATATCTACAGAACATTTCACCCACCAAAGAATATATGTTCTTCTCCTCACCTCCCAAACTTTCTCCAAAATTGACCACATACTCTGTCACAAAAGAAAGTCTTAGCAGAAACAAAATAATTGGAATAACCCCCATATCTTATCTGATCACCATGGATTAAAGTTGGAGTTCAACAACAACACAAACTACAGAAAGCCTATAAACTCACAGAAACTGAACAACTTTCAATTGAATTACCACTGGGTCAAGGAAGAAAGAAAGAAATTGAAAACTTCCTAGAATTCAATGAAAATGAATGTACAACATACCCCAACTTATGGGACACAATGAAAACAGTGCTAAGAGGAAAGTTCAGAGCATAAGTGCCTTCATAAAGAGTTTGGAGAGATCAGGGATACAGGGAACATATCCAACTGTAACAAAGGCAATATACAGCAAGCCAATATCAAATTTAAATGAGAAGAAACTCAAACAAATTCCTCTAAAATCAGGAAAAACACAAGGCTGTCCACTCTCTCCATATGTATTCAATATAGTACTGGAAGTTCTAGCTAGAGGAATAAGACAAAGAGATCAAGCAGGTACAAATTGGAAAAGAAGTCAAAGTATCACTATTTGCAGATGCCATGATAATATACATAAGCAACCCAAAAAATTCTACCAAGAAATTCCTATAGCTGATAAACACCTTTAGTGAAGTAGTTGGTTACACAATTAACTCAAAAAAACTCAGTAGCCCTCTTATATGCAAATGATAAAAGGGCTAAAAAGGCTGAGAAAGAAATCAATCAGGGAATAACACCCATCACAATAACCACAAACAATATAAAGTATCTTGAGATATCTGACAAGCTTCTGCAAGGCAAAGTACATGGTAAAATAAACAAAATGGCAGTCTACAAAATGGGAAAAGATCTTCACCAACCCCACATCTAAAATACATAAAGAACTCAAGAAACTAGACATCAAGAAAACAAATAATCCAAATAAAAAATTGGGTACAGACCTAAACAGAGAATTTTCAACAGAGGAATATCAAATGGCAGAGAAACCCTTAAAGAAATGTTCATCATCCTTAGCCATCAGGGAAATGAAAATCAAAAAGGCTCTGAGATTCCATCTTACAGCTGTCAGAATTGCTAAGCTCAAAAACACAAATGACAGCTTATGCTTGGGAGGATTTGGAGCAAGGGATACACTCCTCCACTGCTGGAGGCAGTGCAAACTTGTACAGCCACTTCGGAAATCAATATGGTGGTTTCTCAGAGAATTGGGAATCAATATACCTCAAGGCCCAGTGATATCACTCTTGGGCATATATCCAAGGGATGCTCAATCATACCACAGAGACAATTGCTCAACTATGTTCATAGCAGCTTTATTTGTAATAGCCAGAACCTGAAAACAACCTAGATGGCCCTTAACCAATGGAGTATTTCTCAGCTGTTAAAACAATGACATTAGGAAATTAGAAGGTAATTGGATGGGACCAGAAAAAATATCATCCTAAGTGGGATAACCCAGACGCAGGAGCACGAACATGATATGTACTCACTCATAATTGGATATTAGCTGTAAAGTAAAGGACAACCATTCTACAATCCACAGAACAAGCGAGGCTAGGTAGCAAGGACCAAGTAGGGTGGGGGACACATGGACCTCCCTGGGAAGGGAAAATAGAGGAAATTTCCAGAGTAGACTGGGGGTGGGTGGACTGGGAGGAGGGGGAGAGTGCTGAGAAAGATGACTGGAAAGGAAGGCTTTGGAGGGTTGGGTAGAAGCCTGGTACAAGACAAACTGCCAGAAGTTTACAAGGGTGCCCCCAGTTAAGAATCCAGGCAGCAATGGATGCATAGCATGAACTGGCCATCCCCTGTGATCAGATTGGTGACTACCCAGTTGTCAGAGGAGAACCTTCATCCAGTGAAGTGACTGATGGACCATGCTCAGGGAGGCCTGTTAAGGAGAGGAAGGAAGGATCATAGCACCCAGAGAGGTCAGGGACATCAGAGGAAAACCCACAGAAACAGCTAGCCTGGTTCATGGGAACTCACAGTGTCTGAACAAACAACCAGGGAGCCTGCTTGAGACTGACCTAGTACTGCATATATGTGACAGTTGTGTAGCTGGGTCTATTTGTGGGACTCCAGACAATGGGAGCAGGGGCTATCCCTGGTGCCTTGGCTGGCTCTATTCCTTATTCTGGATTGCCTCGCCCAGCCTGAATACAGGGGGAGGTGCTTGTTCTTATGGCCACTCGATATGCTATGCTTTGCTGATGCCCATGGGAGGCCTGCCCCTTTCTGGGTGAATATGGGGGAAGGATGGATTGGGGGAGTGGGAGGAGGTGGGGAGAGAGACTGGTAGGAGAAGAGGGAGGGGAGGCTGTGTTAAGAATGTAAAATAAATAAATAAATAATATGGTATATCCATACAGGAAAATACTATCCAGAAAGTAAAAAGAACAGATTATGCATATGTATAACAAGGATAAAGCCCAAGAATGTCAAGCAAAGAAAACTTACACAATAGTGCCTACTCTAGTATCCATTAGAAGATAATAGGGCAAAGATACCTCACTTGTGATGTAGAGGCTGGAATAGTGTTTGATTCTAGGCAGCAGGTAGGCAAATGGAGTGCATTGTGGTGTGCGAGAACTTTATGGGGTGATAGCTGTGTACTATATCTCAATAAGGGTTTAGAGTACACAGATGTGTGTACATGCACCGAGACCCAGGAAAGGCTCATTTACAATTCCTGTATAATGCTATGTGTAAATTTTACTGCAAAACTAAAATGGGAGTGATACACATAAATAAATATTGAATTTAATTAGTAGTACATGTTTGGGGTAGAATGTGTCAAAATCTGCAACTCAAAGTGCACTTGGTAAAGTTCTTGTCCAGTGGGCACAAATTCCCAGATTCATTTCCCAGAACCCCATAAAGCAGTCTGGTGATGCATGCCTAATCAGAAGTTTATGATCATTCTCAGCTACACAGTAAGTTCAAAACCAGCCTGGAATTCATCAAACTCTGTCTCAGAAAAGAAGTGCACTTGAAAATAGGATGGATTAATAAGTGGATGACAGTAGACAGATGGGATGTAAGGCAAGTTCATAAGAAAATCTGTCAGGTTACAAGGTAGAACATGAATGTTTCCTGTAAAACCCTTCACCCTCTCTGTATGCTGGGACTGTTTCACAGCATGAGGGGAGATGGTTTCAGTTTTTTGTTGTTGTATTTTGTTTTGCTTTGTTTTTAATAGTAGAAAGGGATAAAGTCTTTCTTACCTATTCATCATTAAGACACGGGTGCTCTGTGCCTTGGTTGAGTAAACTATGGCACAGGAAGTCAATCTTTTCCCTCATCCACGGTTGACATAAAATGACTTCATTCCTTTTTTCTATTCAGAAGACAAACCTGCCAGGTTACATTAGGAACACACTCTTCAGGAGAAGACATTCAAAGCCTATTCTAATTGATTTGTAAGAATCCTCTGCAAAACACGATCAACTCTTTTTAGTTAAAATGATAGGACAAAGGCATTTTGTCTCTGGATAATTCCCCTTCCCTCTGCAGCTCATGTTTGTAACTCAGTATGTGAGCAGGAAAGCCAGACAAAACCACCCCCTCATTCTGATGAACACAGCACAATTGTTTTCCTCTGGTTAGAGGAATCATAGGAACAGGCTGATTTTGCTCAGTGTGGTCCAGACAACTCCATGCAGGAGCTGCTCAGGTCATTTGCTGACAGACAATTGCATTGTCAGCACTGCGTGGTGGAGGGTAATTGTGTGATTATGGCTCCCTTGTAAACCTTGCATCAGAAGGCAAAACTCCGGGACTAGTTAAAACAGTGGGGATGAGTAAAAATGGACTGCGGGAGAGAGCAGCTGAATGCCTGTGGCCCATCAGCCTCAGCGACAGTTTTTGGAGGCACAGATGGGACAACTAGCTCATAGCCACTTGGGAGATAGTTACTGTAATGAAACAACACAATGTAATGGTTGTGGCAGTTAACATGGTTAGAAGGAACCTGAGATTTATTGACACTTGGCAACTGGGAAAGAACAGGATTCAATGAGACAATAGGTGTGTTGAAGCCTCTGGTACCTGCTGAGAAGTTGAGTGCTTAGATTTATCTGAGTTTCACTACCTTAGCTGGTCACTTCTTACCTCTGTGACCTCAGGCAAATGTAATGAGCTCTCTAGGCCTCTGTTTCACATTGTCTATGAGATGACTTAAGTCACCTAAGTCACTGTAGCCCCCATGCTGTTGCTGTGAGGATTGGTTGAGAAAGGAAGGAAGCTGAAGATAATGTTGGGCATACAATCAGCATCATGGAAATGCTTGTTACGACTCCAGGCAATCTGCCTTTCCTCTGGGCCTTGGATGGTCTCCAGTTGCTGCTCCAGTGTTAAGCTCCAAATATTTCTGTTACTTGGCGACTATCTGCCCTCCCTTCACATTGGACATTCTTGTTCTGGGCATGGGCCATGACTCATCACAGTAAGCAGGATGAATCCAGGTGGAAGAAAGCCGTACTGAGCTGAGCAAGGCTGCTTGAAGGATTCCTCCAGAGAACTCAGGCACAAGAACATTTATTGTGTGACTTTCTAACATCTTCTTTTAGAATGGTGATGCTAAGGGGCTGCAGAAATGATTAGGGATTGGAGAGGTGATTCAATGGTTAAAAGCAATGACTGTTCTTCCAAAGAACCCAGGTTCAATTCTCAGCACCCACATGGCAGCTTATAACTGTCTGAAACTCTAGTTCCAAGGGATCTGACTCCCTCACAAAGATATCTGGGTCAAACACCAATGCAAATAAAATTTTTTTAAAAAAAAAGAAAGAATGGTGATGATAGTAACAACATCAATATTGAATTTTTATCATGACAGTGAGAATGATTCATGCAAAGTGCCTGTCACCATATTTGACTATTCAATAGATGATATAGGCAAATATATAGGATTCAGCAAATGAATTTTCACCTGCATTTTTCTATTTGTCCTGACTTTGAAACTAACTGGTGATGATAAAGTGATATCTGTTCACATAGTAACAGTAAAAATGAAAATTTTCCCATGGTACACTTATTTATTGCAACAGAATTACAATGTTTTTGGTGATGCTGTTGCCAACACAATCCATACCAAATGCTTGCCAGTTCGACAAATAATATATGTTCAAATATCTATTCTTAATACAAAGCTACCCGTCAGGGTAACATATAATCTTCACACTGTGTCATCGAAAAGCAAATCTAGCATGAGGGAAGATAAATAATTACACTCATTGCTTTATTAACCATGCTTCATAATTTCCCATGAACTCATTTTGGGGTCACAATAGGCACTAAAATACATGAGTGTGTGTAGGGGGTATAAATCTAGGCAAATGGTATTTTCAAGATTTCACTCATTTTATTCAATGTCCTCTAAAGCTAAAAGCTTTTGGTTCAAACTGTGTGGTCAGTGAGAGATATAGAGCAAACTGAGAGCAAGAGAGATTCCCTGTGATAAAGGCACAGCTTCCTTTCCTGGCATTGAGGCCAGAGAAATGGGACCATGAGCCTAGAAGCAGCCTCTAAGAAAGTGAATTATTCCCAGACTACAGCAGGAATGCATCCAGCTGCACTTTGATTTTTTTTCTCAGTGAGGCCCATTTTGAATTTACAACCCTTCAAAGAGTAAATTTGTACCATTTCAAAGTTTGTTTAAATAGATATGTATATGTGTCTGTGCAAGTTTATGTGCACCACATGCATGTAGATGATCACAGAGATTAGGAGGAGTCAAATTCTCTAAAACTGGAGTTACAGGTGATGGTGAGTCACCTGATGTGGGTGCTGGGAACTAAACCCAGGTCCTGTGCAATGGCAGTAAGTACTCTTAACCACTAAGTCACCTCTCCAGGTGTATGCTTACTTGTCAAAATGTACTACCTTAACCTTGGCTCTGGATGTATCAACTTGAAGGACATTTGGGAATTAACATTAGAAGAACCCATCTGATCATAGTTCCTTCAATAATGGGTTTGAATAATACCTTTATTTCTCAAATATTTTTAAGTACATGTTATGGGTCATGCACTATACTAGGCAGGAGGTACTTACAGGTATACTAGGCATCCAACCTGATGCCTGCCCTTAAGATAACATTATTAGCTAATGACAAAAAAAAAGGAATCAAGGAAACAAATCTGCATTATGAATTGTGAGTTTTATGAAGAAAATGAACAATATGTTATGATGAAGAATCAAAACTGAACACAAGAGACAGGACAATGGAATTCAAATGAGCTGAGAAAACCTCAAATCCCTGTGTTAACTGACACAAACACCTGAAAGATGAGAAGGATCTATCCTTACAGAGAGAAAATCCCAGAGAAAGAAAAGCTAATGGGCAAAGGACTTAGGGCTTATGAAGCCTTGGTTGTGGGAGAGGTAATGAATGTAGGCTGGCTGGGGGCAGTACATGAGGAGGATGACCACAGAGAGATTGGGAAAAAATGGAATAGTATCAATAATACTGGGCCTGTCAAGTGGTGTGTGTGTGTGTGGTGTGGTATTTAAGCAATTTTACTGAGGGACAACTCAAGTCCTACACAATTGACTAATTCAAAGATTCTTAGCTTTGACACAAAGCATAAAATCATCACCACAATCAATTGGATAGTTTCTATTAAATTATGTAAGGAAAATCCAGGAAACACACAAGTGAAGGAGGAAGATAGGAGGCTTGGCAGAAAAACAGAATAAAAGTAGATGGTTGCTCAACCTTGAAAGACAAAGTAGATGAAAGCTAGAAGACAGAATCACAGGTAACTGTGGGAAGATTAACTCATCTCAAAACTGGGAGCAAAAAGAGGCGGGAATTGTAGGCTGGTAATCCTTTGCTCTATGTCTAAAATCCATATATGAGTGAGTGCATACCATGTTTGTCTTTTTATGACTGGGTTTCCTCACTCAGGATGTTTTCTTCTAGTTCCATCTATTTTCCTGAGAATTTCAACATTCCATTGTCTGTTCCCTGTCCCTGTCCACCCCCCTGATAGGGGTTCAGTGGGGGTCAGGGAAGGAGGGGAGGGAGAGGGAACTGGGATTGACATTTAAAGCAAGATTGTTTCTAATTTAAATAAAAAATTTACTTAAAAAAAGAGGTGGGAATTACAAATGCCCTTTAAATTTCTGCCTGGAAATTAGAGGACATTTTGATGGTGGCATTATCTTGAATTAAAATTGGCATCCTGTATCCCACCCCTTACTGGGGAGCTATTGTCAGTCAATTGTTGTGAGAGGGAGAGTCATTCTTTCTTCAGGTTGTGGCCACTGATAGGTGGCCTATGCTTCAATGGATGGCCTTTACACCATTGCACATGTAAACTATATTAACTGGACTTGGTCAATTATCAAAGGAAGGAAAGAAAAGAATGAAGTTGAAAGAGAGACTGAGGAAATAAAAATGGGGATTAGATAAGATCATATTGAATTATATGCATATAACATTCTCAGAAAATAAAGATTTTTTTTTCTCAAATTGTCATTCCAGTAAAATGCTGATAAAAAGCCAGATCTGGTTAGTTTAAATTACAAAGTCTTGAAGGTATTCACTGAATTTGGGAAACTTATTTATGTACACAGGCTTCCTTTAGTGGTATTAAAGTCAGAGATACAGAAACATATTCAATATGGAGCTAGATCTGAGGCTAAATCTTTATGGAATTAATCACAACTTCTATGATTTAGGTTCAGGGAAACCAATACTCTTTATCACATTGAATTAATATTATAAGTTTTCCAATTACTTTGACCTATTGCTGAGTACTTTTCAAAATAGGTTTGTAGTTGAATAAGAGCTGTATGCATAGAGGCTCCATTCCTATTTTTATGTATATGCATTTGTAGACATTTTTGCTTAATACATTTGGCACTGTGGTAGGCTTGAATGATAAGTGTCACCCATAATCTTAGGCATTTGAATGCTTCATCTCCAGTTGGTGATGCTGTTTGAACAGGTTTAGGAAGCATGTCAACAGGTCTGTAAGTCAAATGCTCACATGCACCCACAGTGAGGAAGCTGGAGAGAGATGATGTGGACTCAGCTTCTTCCACTTTTCCTTTGGAAACTCAGTCTGGGACCCCAGCTGACAGATGATGCCACCCACACTCAAAAAGAGTTCTTCCTCTTTAGTTAAACCTCTCTGGAAACATCCTCACAGACATGACCAGAAGTGTCCATTGGTGACTCCAAATCTAGTCAGGTTGACAATGAATGTAACCATTATAAAATACATTGTATACCAGTCACCTGACCTGAAGTATTTTTTAAATGTTAATCAATTTGATTTTTAGAATAAGCAAATGGTGATAGTATTAATTTTCTCAGTTTCCATGGAGAAGACAGAGATGAAATGAAGTCTGATATTTCAACCAAGGTTACTAACCAAACATCTGAGGTTCAAACTCAGGCAATGTGGCTCCTAGTTTTATGTTCATATATATATATATATATATATATATATATATATATATATATATTCATAATTTAAGTGAATACAAGAAAGACCTATGATTCTTTTTTCTCTTGAGTATATTTCTCAAATGTAAGAAAACTGTCATGGTCCATTTGATCTTTGAAAGGAATATAGAGGAGATTTGGTCTGAAGTTCTTATTAATCTAACAGCAAGCATGTCTGAGAGAATGAAGTGAGTACTTGTCATGTTATTCCAGTTATTTGAAGTGTATCCAAGTGTGGTGGCACATACCTATAATCCTAGCATTTAGGAGGCTAAGGCAGGAAGATAATGCGTTCAAAGTCAGCCGGGAAAATCAATGCCCCTAAAAGATATACACTCTTGGGGGTACATGCTTGCCTAGCATGATCATGGCTCTAAGTTGTATCTCCAGTAACACACACACACACACACACACACACACACACACACACACACACACACACACAATCCAGTTATTTCAAGTGTGTTTGATATTCATATCTAGACTATGAGAACCAGAGAAACAGTAAGTATTCCGCGAGATTATGTCTTTTAGCAATGTCAGAAGCTAAACCCATGAGGTCTCACCAATATGGTCACCTGAACAAAGATGACACCAATAGACATGCTAATAAGAGAAGGGAAATAGGCATTAATATTTGCCCCATCCTACTTAAAGATTTTAATGCTTGTTTAAGTGGCAACTGTAGATGGGGGGTAAGAAACCATCTAATTTAAGTCTGCAAGGACAGAATAAGAGATGGGAAGCCATCCAGGACAAATATCTAGGTTCCTGGTGGAGGCTAGGGATGGTATGACCCATACCTAAGAACGTGCTGTATGGGGCAAATCAGAGAAGCTTGTAAAGCAATGGTGAGAATTTTCTAAGCATATTTGAGAATATCCTCTCCCCTCCCCCATGTAGGAAGAAACCCTGATTACAGGTACTGCTGGGGGATCATCAGCGGTACCTGTAATCTGGGTTTCTCCCTACATCACTAAGCTCCCATGGACAAGTCCAAGGCCTCCTTTCTCAGACCTTAACAGCATGTGAATACATGAAGTATCCCTCTGAAAACAGTGGGAGCTCAGATTTTGTTGGACAGATGAGTGAATCACAAGGGTTGATTGAACACATTTCAAGGCTGATCATAGGAAAGGGGGGTGGGTCAACATACCAATTAACAAAACACACACACACACACACACACACACACACACACACACACGGGGGGGGGGGGGGGTAACTCAGAGCAATTCAGTTACCACAGTAGCAGACAATAAAAAACTGGGGTTAAGGGCCTAAATACTGACACACATGGCCACTTGCTTCTCTTTTCATGGTTTCTTTTTTCTTGTTCACCTCCTGTTGACTATTTGTAAGAAGAGAAGGATAGCCTAGCTTTTTATTTTCCCCTTATCTCCTTCTCAGTGTGTGGGCTGTGGGAATCCAAATTTAGCTATTTGGTCATGTGATTTTCTCTTTTGCTTTCCATGCAGTTGAATGACCCATGCAGTCTTAAGGGCAGAGGACTTTGGCATACATGAACACCACATACAGAGGAAACAGAGCTAAGGGGAGGTTTAAGACACTCAAAGAAAGGGGCAGTTTTGTTCCAAGGACTCCCTAGTGGTTGGGTGGGTCTGAACCTAATGTGACATTGAGATTTCTATGTCCCTGCAAATGGGGAGGCATATCAAGCCTGGGGCTAGCTGCTCTGTGAGTTCACACCAAAAAAGACCGCACACTCTCCCCTGCATGGGTCTGCACAAGAGGTAGGGAAGGGGACTCATTGAGAATAAGAGTCCCAAGGAAGAATAGAATGATTTTTGGAGCAAGCAAGAGGACAAAGTCAGAATCGTGTTGGAACCTATTTACAGTATGTTGAGTGCTGTCTGAGGATTTGAGCTATATTTAGCCCCACCCCCAAGCTTCTTCTTTGCAGAGCCATCTTGGCTGATGGCAGAGACTTGGACACCAAAACAAAACAAGGGCAAGAGAGGACAGAGGGGAGAGAGAGAGAGAGAGAGAGAGAGAGAGAGAGAGAGAGAGAGAGAGAGAGAATTACAGAAGTGGCACACAAGGGGCTGTACTAGGTCAGGAAGGGGAAAGCCTCAACCCCTCCTTTGTGAACAGACAGACAAGTCCATCCAAGCAAGGCAGGCTGTGGTGATGAGAAAGATACATAATGCGATAAAGCTTGGTAGCAGGCATGTGTGATTGAACAGACCAATGAAGAGATAACATTTGAAAGCTTTACTGCTTGGAAAGCTGTTAGCAAGCTGGTGTCCCCTTCATCATGTTTAATTTTACTTTTACTACCCTTCATTTGCTTTGACGGGTTGATGTTGCCATGGTGCGGCTGGAATTCTCGTAAAAGTGCTGTTACCCTTTCAAGATGGCCATTTTTTTCTAGGGTTTATACCACATTTTATAGTTATGTCAGAAGGTTTACTTGGTTTATGAATTCTCCAAGCTCTGAGATTGCTCTCAAAAAACTCCAGGTTGCCTCTAGTTCTGGCTGTTTAATTTGGGATCCTGTAACAGCAGTTGTATTGTCAGCTGATGTCCCCATATAATTAAAAATGCATGCTTGGGTTCATGCAAATAGACAAAGGGCACACAAAGAAATAGAACCCGAATTCCCTGCTCATGGAAATTGTAATATATGCAGCAAGTTGTAATAAATAAAATAACAATAAACAACTCTGAATTTTGATAATAAATATGTAACTATGTAATTTGACAATCTCTTTAGTCACTGTCTACCATTTCAAGGCTTGAAGACCACATACAGAGGACAAAACTTTCTTCATTCCATCCTGAGAATGTTTAGGCTACAAAGTTAAATTTTGTTGGTTTTGTTTGTTTGTTTGTTTGGTTGGTTTTTGTTGTTGTTGTTGTTATTTGTTTTTATTTCTCAAGACAGGGTTTCTCTATGTAATTTTGGAGCCTGTCCTGAAACTTGCTCTGTAGATCAGGCTGGCCTCAAACTCACAGAGATTCACCTGCGCCTGCCTCCCAAGTGCTGGGATTAAATGTGTGCACAACCACCACCCAGCTGTGGGATTTTTTTCCTTTAAAGTTTTAAAATGTATATGCATGCATGTGTGTGACTGTCTGAGTTTATGTGTACAATGTGCATGCAGAAGTTTGCAGAGGCCAGAGGAGAACATCATATCCAGGGGAATTGGAGTCACAAGCAATTGTAAACACTATGACGCCTCTGGGATATAAAGCTTAGTCCTCTTCAAAATCAGTGTGTTGCTAGAGTTTCTTTTCCCACCAGGTCCTGCCACTTCAGCCCCAAATTAACACACAGAGATGCAATATTCATTATAAAACTGTTGGCCAATGACTAGGGCTTCTTGCTGGCTAGCTCCGTCTTCATTATTAACCCATATCTATAAATCTATGTATTTCCATGTGGTATTGGCTTACTGGAGAATGCCCAGACCTGTTACTCCTTTGGCAGCTACATGGTGTCTCTTCCTGGCACCTCTCTGCCTCACTCCCTAGCATCCTCCTTGTCTCCTAGCCCTGCCTATCTTCCTGCCTCTATTGGCCAAACAGTGTTTTATTCATCAACCAATAAGAGAAACATATATACAGAAGGACACCCCCCATCAACAGTATATGCTCTTAACCATTGAGCTATCTCCCTGCCTCCTACAAGTAAGTTACATATGTTTTAGTGCCATACACTTTCATTACATGTTAAGTCCATAAAGCAATTTATTTACCAATTACCTGATCTCTAACTATTAATTATAAGAAAGCAGAGGAACTCAGTACACTCCATATTACCAAATTGGAGAGGTTGCCCAAACCATAATACAACTGCATCAAAATAATATGCCGAGTTATACTGTTCAAATGCAGTGGTTTAGAACTCTCTTCTGCATTAAAATCTCAGGTGAGATATTGAATGTGTAGTGTGCAGTTTGTCTTTCAGGTATATTCTGCTCAATGAATCATTAGCCCATTATTCCACATTGCCTGGCAAGATCTGGAATATGGAAGTTGTTTAGGAATTTAGAGAGCCACCTTTTCAGTGTTAGTTTCCCGGGACTTGTCCAACAATTGTCTACAAATTCATTGTGTTGAAGTTCTTGAGATTGGTAGTCCAAAATGAGTCTCATGATGCCAGCACCGTATGTCAGCTGTCTCCATATGAAAGCCCTAGGGGGATTTTGCTTCTCCTCTGTCTCTGTCCTATTTAGAATCTCTCCTTTGTTCCTTTGGAGAGGCTTTCACTATATAGCACAGGTGAGCCTTGAACTTGATATCTGCTGGCTTCAGCATCCTCAAGGCTGGAATTAAAAACATTACAGAAGCCTATTAGTCTATTACACCATCCATTGGTAGTAGCAGACATGTTGGGGATCCCTTGGAGCAGCACAGAAAAGGCTCTCATATAAATTAGATTAAATGACCAGAGTCCTCATGTAGAGGACTATGGTGCTGCACCACTAGTCAAGAAACTGAATTTTACTAACTCGGCTTCCTCTGGTCAAAAGTGAATAATAACATTTTACTACCAACAATCAATAGTTTTTAAGGCCGCAGGGTATTAAATATACACATATATAATCTTAAACCATGTCAAATAATTTTATATTTTACTAGTTTAGAGTTTCCTGTGAAACATGTAATCCTAAATATTTCTGGTTATTTTTATGTGATAAATTTCAAGTTGACCATTATTGTCACTACTTTTTTAATCTGATTATTTTTCAGAGCAAGCATGTTTTAATGCCAGCATATTAAATATTTAATACCAGCATCTCCTGGAAAATGTCGCATGTGATTCGGTTCAAGTCACCTCTCTTGGCTCTTAGAGCCCACTACAAAATGCCCAGTGATATGTTTTTATACATTATGGCCACTTAAATGCAAAGAAAATTATTCTGTGATACTCAAGCAAATAAACTTAGAAAGAACCATATTGGATGGAGTCACAGATAAAAATGGCATAAGTGTTAGTATTTAGTACAGCCTTCAAATTCCCCATGACTTCTATCATGAGACAGTTTTATGGTGCCTGGCTTCCTCTTACAAACCAACTTTAGAGATATTGACCATGTGGACTGACTAGTGACTTACTTCTAATCAAAGGAACATAGAAACTCATCAGAGGTCAATTCTTTGATTAAGTTACAAAAGATCAGCTGTGGACTCTTGATCTTGTTGGCTTGACAAACAAGCCGCCATGTTGGGAAGGCCAAGAAAGAATGGAGCCAACACTCAGGCAAGCCCTGAGACTCTCATTCATACCATCCTCAAGGTGTGGAAGCCTGTCAATAACCATTAACTGAGCTAGGAAGAGAACCCTACTTCAATAAACTTTAATTAAGCCTTAATTTAACCCTTAAGTTGATGGTCCTGCTAAGCCATGCCCAGAATCCCATCCCAAAGGAACTGCAGACAGAAAATTCTGTATTTGTATAAGTGTGTGTGTGTGTGTGTGTGTGTGTGTGTGTGTGTTATATAAGTATTATATACATGGTTGCATGCACATAAATGTATATGCATGTAGAGGCCAGAAGTCTATGTTGACAGTCATCCTCAATTACTCTCCTTTAATTTATTAGTTTTAGCTATGTGTTTTTGTGTATGTTCATGTATGCATGCGTATGTGGGTATATGCACTACTACGAGATGCCCTGACAGGCCAGAGGCATTGGATTCCTCAGAACTGGAGTTATAGGCAGCTGTAAGCTGTTTGATATGGCACTGGAAACCAAACTCGGGTCCTCGGGAAGAGAAGGAAGTGCTCTTAACCACTGGGTCATTTTTCTAGTCCCCTACATTAGCTTTTAAAGCAGCACCTCTCACTGGGACTCATTAATTTGACTAGGCTAGCTGCCCAATAAACTCCATAATCCACCTCTCTGCCTCCCAACTGATAGTGTTATGGGAGCACACTGCTATGCCCAGCTTTCTTCCCTCCCTCTCCCCTTCCTCTCTCCCTCCCTATCTATCTATCTATCTATCTATCTATCTATCTATCTATCTATCTATCTATCTATCTAAACTACCTATGTATCTGACTATCTTTATCCCTAATTTTTTTAATGTGGCAACCAGGGATCCAAACCCACATCCTCAGGCTTGCACCGCAGGTATTTTACTAAGACTTATCCATAGTACTACAACTCTGTATTTTTAAGCTGCCATGTTTTGTGGTTTGTGCAACAATAGGTTGATGGTAGGGCTTTTGATGCAATGCCCTACAGTACCTTCCTGGGAGACTAGAGATTTCCTATCTGGTTAAGGAAGAAGGTAAATTGAGCTGTGAGTTTTGAACAGTCAGGCGAAGGCTCCAGCATAAAGCAGCAAGAACTACATTACATCCTTCAATGCCCATTTGCCCAAAAGTAGCAGCAGGCCCTCAAATGGGAACTTGTGATATCCCTTCTTGCTATTGCCCACATAAATGCTTATGAAACCTTAGCAGAAACTTCTGCAAGAAAGAAAGGCAAGGGTCAAATGACACTAAAAGGAAAATGTTCTTAGAAATAAAGTTGGTCTTACCAGTGTCACTTATTTTCACAGTTTTTATTTAGCTTTAGCCAACTGGTGACTACACACCATTTTCATTATGTTAGAGGCAAACAGAAGAGTATTTAGTTCAGATCTTTGTTCTAGGTTCTGTTCTTAATTGCCTTTTCATTCAAGCTGAAGACTTCCAGTGGCAGCCACAGCCCTGTTGAAAAACAATCCATTGTCTCAGTGACTGGGCCTCATAACAGAGCACCTTAATAAGACCAAGCTCTCTACGTCTTGACTCTCCAAGATAGATTGGGTTCATAGTCTATTATTTGAATAAGGGTACATGACTTATGGCAAATCCATTTGAAACAGCATTGTAGCACTGTATTTTATCTTTCGGAAATGTATTTTTATAAAAGTAAGATATTTACCTCTGTTGCAAGAAGGAATTTAAGCAGAAAAATTTCTCTCTAATGTTGGTTGAATCGTGTGAGACTGATGAGGAAGAACAGGGTGATACATCAAGCAACTCACTTGAAAAACCCAGTTGGATTTTTATTGCAGGAAGACAGGATGAGATGAAGGTGTTCCTCTCTGGTGCCGCATGAAACACTCTCCCTCTTTGCCCAAGTCATGCATATCACCTGAGAATCCACAAGGGGAACATCTCCATTCTCTATTACTTACATTTGCACAAGCATTGCATCCATTCTTCCTTTTTTCTCCCTCTTTAGAGCTACTTAAAGGAGCTGAAATTTACAGCCTTTGAGGATGGCAATCCTTATTTGGAACCACAGACTGTAAGAACCAGAAAGGACCACTGTGATTATCTAGGCCAACCCTCGAGTTTTATAAGTGAGACACCAAAGCCCTTTAGAGAAAGATCTTGTCTGTGATGCATGCCTTTAATGATACCTGGGGACCCATACTGGAAGATGCCAGGCTCTCGGGATTCATGCAGCATCAGAAAGTCATGCAAGCAGGTGACATTTTGACTTCATTTGAGTAGATATATTCTCTTCTTGATTAACTGAAGTTATGTGAAGAATGGTGTGGGCCAAAGATTCACAGAATGTGATGGCTGTACATTCTATTCTCAATCTAGATCATTCACTCTCTTAACTCCCAGATCCTTGGGAAAATATCTTAGTCTCTTTATTTGCCCATTTCTAAAACACATGTATGAGCATGCATACATGTATAGAATCAATTCTTGGGCAGCAATGACGATGACCTGAGAGATGATGTGTAAAATCCCTTTTTTATTTTATGCATGTGAGTGTTTTGCTTGCATGTAGGCCTGTATACCCTGCATTTGCAGTGCTCACCAAGGACAGAAGAGGGAGTGGGATCCATTGGGGCTGGAGTTATAGATGCCTGTGAGCTACCATGTATTGTGGAATATTGCTAACTAGGCAAAGGTGTGTTCCATTTGTTTATACTACATTTTTTTCAAATATGTAAAGATGTGTTACATTTGTTTATGTTGTGTTTGTTTAATTACATAAAGATGTGTTGTTGTTTCACTCTGCCTGCCTATGGCACCTGATTGGTCTAATAAAAAGCTAAACGGCCAATAGATAGGCAGTAGAGGGATAGACAGGGCTGGCAGGCAGAGAGAACAAGTAGGAAAATGAATATAGGCTGAGGGAAGAGAGACTGAATGAGGAAGAAACAAAAAGGGAGATGCCCAGGGTCAGCCAGCTAGGTAGCCAGCCACCAGATAGACAGACATGATATAGGACATACAGAATGAAAGCAAGGTAAAAAGCCCCAAGTCAAAACAGAGATGAAGAGAAACAGGTTAAAATAAGTTAGAAGAGCTACCAAGAAATGAGCCTAAGCTAAGGCTGAGCATTCATAACCAATATTAAGTCTCCATGTCATAATTTGGGAGCTGGTTGGTAGCCCAAAGGAAAGCCTGCTATAGCCATGTAGGTGCTGGGAATCAAACCCTGCTCCTCTAGAAGAGGAGCTAGTGTTCTTAACCACTGAGCCATTTCTCCAACCCCTGGAAAATACTTCATTCAGAGCTGACACTTAGCAAGCACTCAGGAAATATTTGTGATCATTGTGAATACAGTTCCCACTAACATATTGGTCCTAGTGGCTGGGCCTTGCCAACAACCAGTCCTTTCACTTTGGGGGCCTTAGTTGGGAACATACAAAGTGAAGGGGTTCCAGTGTTTAGGACTCTTGCCATCTTTAGTCCTCTCCTGTTCATATCAGCATGGAAGTGACTCTCCAGTTTTAATGGCCTCTTCCATCAGCTGCCATCCTAGTGCATTATGGCAACTGCAAATGTCTTGACACTGAAACTCGCCCTTCCTGATGGTCCTTGAGACCTAATATAGCCACTGGTCAACAGCTGTGCAAAGTTAGATGAGCCCTCTTTTGTTGAGAGTCTATTGTTCCTCAAGAGAAGACAAGCTTGATGGGTGTATACCAAAGCAGAAGAGACAATCATAGGACAGTGACAGCAGAGGATAATAGCTTCAGAGCTAGAGATATATGCTCAGGGGCAGTAGAATATCACTATATTGTCTGGAAACCTGGCAGGGGGACTACAAAGTAAGTATCAGACAGAGATGTCTACTTAAGAGCTGAGATCAAAGAAAGACATTCATTTTCATGAAGGGGTAGTCTAAAGTGGAAGGACACATTAAATTTGGCCATTGGACAGGGGGGGCAACAAATATTCGTGAGTTATTTTCTCTGTTGTTTATACCCAAGGCAAAAAGCAGTGGAATCTTGGTTGATTTTGAGACTGTACTTGAATGGCAGCTGGAAGCTTCCACCTCTGCTGTTATCAAGAGCAGCAGCATGCTCTGGGGAGTGACACAGTGTCATTTTCCACCTTTCCTTTGTACATTCCACGGAGCTCCTGTGACAGGCAATGGATTTGGAGAAAACAAGTGTGGTGTTGTGCTCTCTCAAATGGATGGTCCCCTGTTGTCTGAGCTTAAATTTTAAACTGTTCTGACCATTCAGCATGGATCCCAGCAACCAATTTTTGTCACAGAAAGGTCATGCTCAGTTATTAACACAGAGTGACAACTGTACTTCACAAAACAATTGCCCTCCTTTGTCCTGTCCCTGCCACCTTCAGAGGTCTTTGCTGACAATCGCTTCATTTCTAATTCATTACCAGTAAGATGTTTTAACGTCTTCTTGCCATCTATCTTAGCTGTCTAGAAAGTATGGGCTGAGGGAGTACAGGATATTTCAGGAGAACAAAGGATAGAAAGAAGATTTTCATCTCCAGCCAGGTCAACTTAATGCCACTTCAGTGAACACATTACTTCCCGTGGCTGCTGAGACTAAAGTAACTCAGAATGATCACTGTGGAGTATCAAAACTGGGAAGAGCTGGGCCAGTTTCCTAGGCACCTAAAAATCCTGGAATTCTCCAGCCCAGGGTTGTGCAGCATTGGCGGAGTGGGGGGCAGTTATTCTCAAGTGTTTGAGCTGCCTGGAGCTTGTCACCTCTTCTTGATTCTGGTGACCTCGAGTATGGTCTGTGACCTGTTAATACTTTCCAAGCTGGCACTGCTTGGAGTTCATTCTCCACCATCATAAGGTTGAATTGTGCCTCTCATGGATGGAGTTACTATACAAGGCCAAAAGAAGAAAAGTGCGGGAGATACTGTGTTTCCCAAATAGTGGCTGAAGTTTAACCCTATCCGAAGTCTCTGAGTATGGGAGAAAAGCAACCATGCAGAATCTTAAAGCCTCATATGATTTCAAGAGTTATGTGTCTTTATCTAACTCACTGGGATTTCAGAAACAGAATGACAAACTAGTAAAAACCTACTTTCTAAATATGATTGTATGTGTATTCATGTACATATGTATGCTCCTGTTTCTGAAGCCTGTCATAATTGCCCATGCAAAGCAGGAGGATAGTAGCAAGAAACGTGAAGAGCCACATATGACACATGCCATTTGGCAGCCAGTACTGATTTGCTTAAGCACTCAAAACCAGTAGTCACCATGAACTTGGGAATTGCTAGTCTGGATGCTGGGAGCTTTCAAAGCAGCTGCTGGGAGTGTCCTTGGATTCTCTTATTGTCTAAGTATGCTGGTATCATGGTCCTGTGCACCAGGCCAAATCTGTGGTAGGTGGGTTTTATTAGAGAGCTCTTTCCTCAGGATGGTACCTGTGAAGTGAAAGGGAGCTGCTCTGGAGAGCATGTTGATAGAGGGAAGCTGTGGCATGTGATAAAATGATGGGCTCCCCAGGGAAATCTCCACAGCCTCAGCACTACACTGCGATTAGTCTTGTCCTGGTTGGGGGATGCTCATTACCTTGTTGCAGCCTCTTGGAAGGAATAATATATGGTTTGGATATTACTCTACTATTGACATGCTGGCATATCTGCTTTAACAATTTTTAAAGAAACAAGTTGGAGTTTACAGAGCCAGGTGCTTAATAATCCTGGAAGACAGCTGAGGGTGGCTGTCTGCATGTGTATTATGTTTCCCCAGGTCCTTCTCCAGTCCTTCAGTAAACCCCGAATCCCAGGGGGGACAATGTCCTTCTGTAGGATCAGAAAATAATGGCTGATGATGTGGATGGTCAAAGGATGGGATGAGAAATTTTAATTTTTCTGAACTCCCTCCTGTCTTGAGTCTCCCCCAAAGTTTACAACTTTGTTTGTTTTAATAACTCTAGTGTTGAACACAATGACTAAGTTTTAGGTACCATAATGTGATCTAAGGTGTTTTTTGGTTTTTTGGTGTTTTTGTTTGTTTTTGTTTTGTTTTGTTTTTACAGATCTTTCCAGTACTGAGTATTGGGAAAGAGAATTCACTTTCCTGATTTAAACATTGAGTTTAGACACAGACCCAGAACAAAGCATATAGTGTTAAAGCACTGTTTGGACATGCTTTTGATCAATGCTTCTCACAATGTATGCATTCTCTAACCAAACCAATTTAGGCCATGTGACATGAGTTAGTTGTGGGGGTTTTGTTTGTCCCACTACTTTGTCCAATAATAGGAAGGGGAAGTACTCAATGAAAAACAAAATCTAAATTGAGGAGGAATGAGAAATTTTATAACTGGACACAAAGACGTTTTCTTATTTATACCATAATGGTATAATGGGTAGATGAGTGTTAGTTTCACTTCTTTTAAAAATTAATGCATGTCTATATTTATGATACTACCAAGAAGTTTTGTACATCTGACTCAAGTATACTTCTGTCATAGTAATACATTTCTATATTCATACCATTTGTGCAATTGTTTTTCCTTTTTTTGGTTTTTGAGACAGGGTTTCTCTGTGGCTTTGGAGTCTGCCCTGGAAATAGTTCTTGCAATTGTTTTATGCTTTGTAAAGTTCTGCATGTGTGGCTTCCTACCATAAGGATAATTCTGTTTTTAGGTGAGCATTAAATTTCCAGCCTGTATACACCAGCATCCTGGGTTGTAGCTGCTTCTCTTCCTTTGTTCTATAATGTTCTACACAGGGATGTATAGAGCTCTTGGTGATTTACAGGATTCTTAATTTGTTATTACACAGTTCTTGGTGAGCACTGTTAATCATCTCTCCACAGGCACATGGAAGATTATATTTGGTAAGAAGTCTGGCCACAGGTAGATTCATCAAAATACTTTTTAAGGGCATCAAGATCATTTGGTTCTCACTATTAATGCACATGACTTACTATTTCCTTAAAATATTCTTATTGTTTGACTGTTTCATAGATTTATATAATGAATTGTAGTCATCATCATCCCCTCATTCCCCTCTCTTTCCTGTGTCTTACAGGAATTCATCTCAACAATTCCTCCTCTTAATTCCCTGTCTACTTTTGCTATGGCCCACTGAATTTACTTCATACTAACAATTTATCTTGTCACATGATTAACTCTGCTGATTGTGAAATATCCCATTTTAAAGTTTACATTTTCCTGATTATTAATAAGATAACCTAAATTTTGGATATGTTGGTTACTTTTTTGCCTTCCATTTAAATAGACTGGTTGGCAGACAATAGAAGGGGTGCAAATGTCTCTATAGAATATCCCCTTTCTTGTCAGAGACGTTGCATGATGCTCAAGACACGAAATAAGGTGATTTGTTAAGGGCACCAGGAAACAAGTATATGCATCATGGTGACTCATGGGAAGTTTCCTGTTCTAAATCTGTCACCATGGCACAAAGTTAGATTGAGAAACACAATGCTCCTAACTGTAGGACACACTTGAAATATCTAAGATTGTAATTAAATTCCAAGATGTATTCACCAACAAATTAATTGGTACATTTTACATTAATTATTGAATATCAAGTTCAAAATACACCTGGCTGCAGTGATTGTCTCTCCTATTTGTATTAATGAAGTAACTTTTGGGGCATAACTCTACATTTGCTTGCTTCTTTAGCTCTACAAAAGGTAGTAATATCTACCTTTCTTGATTTCTCTAAAAATTAAATGTAATTACTTAAAATTGGGAATTGTTTTTACCAACATTTATTACAGAGCCAGTGATTAATACAGTAGATTCATTGAAAATTAACTAATTAATGATGGCATTGGTGCCACTTAGGTTTACAATGACGTTAGTTTGCTAATGTTTAGTGAGCATTTATTTACTCTTTCAGAACAACTTTAGGTGCTGTCATGACTTAGAAACAGTTTTCCCTGGAAGAGGTTGCTGGTTTCCTATAACTGCCTGCATTGTAGCCCTAGTATACGACTGAAGGTTTGGCCAGCTCCAACTCAGTCAGGTAAGGTATGTCCCTGATTCCAGAAGATAGCATCTTGATGGAAGGTAACTAGCTTTGAAATGTCAGTTTTCCTGCCAGGTAAAAATAAGTACTTGTAGCATATAAAACATATTTAGTTGAGCTATTGATGGATAAATCATGAAAGATGCACACTTGAAAGGTTAATATTGACATCCTGTAAGACATAACTTTATATGCAGCACAGCTATTGATTTAGCTGTGGTGATGGGCTGGAGGGGCTGGTGTGTATTATTTTCCGGAGCAGAGTGAAGGCTCTGCTCCAAAAGGGCTCAGAACTCTACTGAGGATGAGCATTTCTTTAAACGTGTTTTTGGAATTTCCAGTTCAGCTCATTGATTCTAGTTTGTCCCTCGCTGCAGCAACTACCACACCCTGATTCCAAGAATAAATATTTACACAGTCATAGACACATGGCTAGATACAACCTCTCCATTTAGTCTAGAAAAGCAATTGTCAGGCAACCCCAAGGTTTCTGAATAACACTTTTGAAGAGAATTGGATATTTCTCCTGTTCATCCCTCAGGAAGGAGAAAGGCCCTTGGTAATAATATCTGAGTCCTTACTCTCTTTAGTTAAGTGGATACAAAGAAGCTTACTATTAAAAGGAAACCCTTCAATTAGTAAAATATTTCTTCATTATGGAAATGGGGATAACTCAAGGAAATGCTAATAATTAGTAACTTTCATTTGTTTTCCATAACTGCTATATATTTAGAAAACTGCCATAAGCAGGGGTGAGACCTGGCAAGTTCTTGTACAGTGACACCAAAAAAGAAAGAAAGAAAGAAAGAAAGAAAGAAAGAAAGAAAGAAAGAAAGAAAGAAGAAAATGATGTGTTATTATGTACCTCAATTAAATGTCTGCCACCAAACTCCAGAGAAATTAGTTCATTAGATTTGTCTAGTTTTTTAACTTAGTAATTTTAAATCATAAGAATGTACAGATCATGATGAAGCATTCCAATATAAATTGTGACCAGAGCCCTTCAATGCCAACAACATAATTAAAATCCAGAAATTTCTGGGTGGTGGTGGCACATGCCTTTAATCCCAGCACTCAGGAGGCAGAGGCAAGCATATCTCTATGAGTTCGAGACCAGCCTGGTCTATAAGGGCTAGTTCCAGGACAGCCTCCAAAGCCACAGAGAAACCCTGTCTTAAACCACCCCCCACCCCTGCAAAAAAGAAATCCAGAAATTAATACTGGTAGAATAGTACCATCTAGCCTATAAGCTGTAGGAAAATTTCATCAGTTGACTCGCTTTTGTCCATTTATTAAGCCAGGAATCAATCCAGTATATTATACTGCATTAAGTCATTTCCACTCTAAGTAGCCATTAATCAGAAAAACCCTCCCAGTCTTTGTATTTCATGGCTTGATTTGATTAAAGAATACTGGTAAGTTGTTTTACAAAATGTCTTTCAACTTGTCTAATATCCCATACAATTATATATATAGGTGTGCATATATATACATATATATAAAGAGATAGTGTATTATGATGTACACAGACACAATTTTTACAAGTAATCACCAGTTACTTTTAAAGCCCCAAATGAATCTTATCCGATATTATCATTACTGCAGTGGGTTTTCTTTTCTGTTTCTACTATTGTTTATTTCTTAAAATATAACCATAAGACAGAGCAGTCTTTCCCATTTTAAATTCATCAAATTGATTATTTATAATTGTATGGAATTCCTATTTCATTCCTTAAGTTCCAAACCAATTTCTGTTGTATCCATTGTGAAATTTCTATACTTTCTTCATATATTTTGCTAAGTTTCTCTTAAGTGAAATGTAGTAGAATATGGAAACTTTGTATATAAATCTTTGCTTCAAATAAACTGTTCAGTTATTCTTATGTATGGTGTGAGGTGTGAGCTTAAGGCAATCTTTCTTGAATGGGTCACTTAATTTTCCTATAATTTATCAATGGGTCCATTTGGATTTTGGGATACAGTCCCTTGATTAGAGGCATTTTGTTTTGCTGACATAGCCTCACTAAGTAGCCTAGGCTAGCCCCAGACTCCTGATTCTACTGCTTCTGCTTTCTGAGCACTAGGATTACAGGAATATTCCAACATACCCAGTTGACTGATTCTTTTTAAATTGTGTATGTGCATGATTGTGCATATTTGCCTATGTGTGTAGAGGGAGGTATTTATGTGGAAGTAAGGGGCCAATATCATCATTCAGTCTTCCTTTGTTGATCTCCACCTTAATTTTCTGAGCCAGGATCTCTCACTGAACCTGGAGCTCACTGATTGGTTAAACTTGATGGCCAGTGAGCCCCAAGGATCAACCAGTCTCTCCTCCAAAAGCACTAAGATTACAGAAGTGTGATGTGGTGCCTGGTGTTTTATGTGCATTCTAGAGACCCAAGGTCACGTGCTCATGTTTGGCTGGCAAACACTTTATCCATTGTGCCATCTCTCTCATTTTTAGAGATATCTTTGCTGTATAATAAATATCTATATTTTTTTATATTTTAATTTTTTTCTTTTCTAGTCCATTTGTCTGTGCCCTGGCTTATGAGACTGCCTGGCACATTATTAAAGCCCTCTATAGGGTTAAATGTCTGCTAAAGTTCTTTTATTTATAAAGGATCCTAGGGATTTCAATGCCTGCTAGGGTTAACTACTGCCTCTATTACTACCTCATCTATTGTCCTCTAGCTTGTTTTTTGGACTGCTATCATGTCTGATTTTCAACATAAACTTGAAGTTAAACAAGTATAACTTTGTGTCAAATTTATATTTCTCTTTTAAGGATTATTACAGCTTAGCAGCCCCCATACTGGTAGAAAGTTGAGCCTTTTTGTTCAAGAAGGAATGACATCTTTTTACTGTACTCTTTGTCTTTCAGGAGGCTTCCCAATGCCTTGCTCATAAACATTTTGTATACTTCGTGTTCAGCTTATCCCTAGAAACTTAATTTTTACAGCTACAATAAATGGAGTTTCTCTACCTTCTACCTGGCTATTATTTGTGAATATAAGGGCTGTTGAGTCTCAAGCCTTGCTGTGATGGTTAAATTGCTTGCCAACTAGATTAAGAAATTTATGGTAGATTACTGACATCCATCCCTGTGTATATCTGTGACAGGGGTCTCCAAAGACACTTAGTTCATTAGGGTATGATATGACAAACAGATACCTTGATGGGTTTGTACCATAATGCATTGTTGGGAGGTGGTGAAATGTAGGGAGTTAAACCTAGTTGAAGAAAGAGGGTCACTGAAACAGTGTGGGAAAGGGAGGAATCCCTGAGTGTTTGAAGGCCTGAGTATGTGTATGTATGTGTGTGTATGTGTATGTGTGTGTTTGTGTATGTGTGTGTGTGTGTGTGTGTGTTGTTGTTGTTGTTGTTGTTGTTGTTGTTGACATGAACCAGCCATGTCAAGAGCCAAAGCCTCAGACCCATGGGAAATTAGCAAAGTTTTTCTCCACAGGAGAAACTCAGAAAGATGACAATGCCTTCCTTTCATTATGTGTGAATGTTAATAGTGGATGCAGAAAAATGTCCTCTGTTCTTCCTCTGATGTTTACAGCCTGAAGACTATTTTCCTATAGAGACTGCACCTACTGATGTGAGCTCAACCTGCCTCTTTGTTCAGCTCCATGAAATAACACCAGCAAGATGTTCAAGTATATATATATATATATATATATATATATATATATATATATATATATATAAAATATGCTGAGCTTCCCAATTTAGGGGTTGTGTTTACATGATCTCAGCTTTTCTGTGTAGCCATGTGTTTGTCTTTTCTTGAATTAGCATATCATCTTCAAAATCTTTATCTTTTTCTTCTTCAATATCAGTCATTGACCTAAACCCTTACAGAAGTTAGACAAGCACCTAATACTTAGGTATATATTTAGCCCTTTGGAGGTTTGTTTGTTTTGAAATAGAGTTTATCGACTTACTCAATCTGTCTTTAAGTCAGTTTGACAGTATTAGCAATGTGTTAGCCCCACATTGCAGGGGCCATTTATCACTGACTAATACCTTCAGGGTGGCAATCAGAACCAGCCAAATAACCCCAGGTCGAACCCTGAGTAGAAGAGTGTGGACACAGTATAGGCTAACTCTCCAAGGGCATCTGGTCATATCAGGAGGGCTCCTAGTTAATACTGAAGGCCACAGTTTATTGTAGCATCATCTTAAGTAACTATCCAAAGGTGGGGGTAATGGCAGAAGACATTTATTATCATGTATAAAGGGCTGGTAGCAAATATTTCCCTTGATCCTAGAGATACTTCTTTGCAGCACATACTCAAGCCCTCAGGCACCCCACACCAGCAGTCTCACTAGCCCTCAGGGTGAGTATAGACTTGCCAAGGCCCAAGTGTTTTGTTATTTAGAATAGGAGCCATCCCCACCCCCCACCCTCACCCCCACTCACCCTCCCACCCCCCGCCAAGGTCAGGCCATCCAGCAGTTATCAGCCATCATCTAAAAGACAACAGAAATTCTGAGCTCTCAGAACTTGTGGCTGGGTGGAATATATTTCCAAAATATTATACAGGCCCTGACAATTAGCAAGCCTTGGACTTTCAATCTTCCTGGCTCAGTTATCTAACTACACTGATCTACAGGACCATACCTGTCCTGCTTTATGATTACCATGCCTCTAACTGATTTTTCTTGTTTTATCACAATGGCTAGTGTTCTTAATAAATGGTTATATAGTGGAGAGAGAGGGATTACTTGCTTTGTTCCTATTATCATGGCAAATCCCTCTAGTGCTGTGTCAAAAAGAAAATGTTGGCTTTATAGTAAATTTTTACATTTTTTATGATTAGGGTCAGTCAACTTAATCAGGACTGAACAATGAATTTTGCCATCTACAGAGACACAACTTTTCCTGAGACTTCCTAATGTAGCATGATAAATTAATTGATTTACTACTGAGTCAATTTTACATTCCTGGAATGTATCCCATTTGGCCAGGATGTTTTATTTTCTCCATGCAGTGAAGCACTGTATTCTCATGGCTAATATTTAATTATTTTTCTTATAATCTAATTCTTTTATATCAATACTTGAAGGTGGTGCTGGTCTATAATTTCCTAGTTGCATTGCTTTTCTCCTACATGGATATCAATGTAACATTTGCATTATAAAAACAAGATTTTCCCTTCATTTTCAATGTTTTGCAACAATATATGGAGCATAGAACAATTTGATCTTTGAAGGTCTGAGAGAATTTGCTGTGATACCATCTGCCACACCATTAATGATGCCATCTGTGTCAATTCCTTCTTTTTCTGAGGTAATTTCTTGATAATACTTTTCTTTGGAAATTGGTCTTTTAAAAGTGTTCCATCCACAATAGTGTCAGTTTTGCTAATTCTATTTCTCTAGGAAATTTTCATCACCTGAGCTTTGGGTTTATTTAGAAATGTTGGTATTTTCCCCCTCTTGATTAAGTTAGCTAGTTTATATATTTTAATTTTTAAGGTAGGTGACTTACAGTCACAATTTTTCTATTCTCTGTGTGCGAGTTACATGTTTAATACCTTTTTCCTTGTAAATAATTTTTGCTTACATTGTTTTTGTTTTGCTAATTTCATTTTTTTATTTGGGATTTAATTCACAGATACACATTCTGTCATTTAATTCCTCTTTCATCCAAGAGGTTTTTATGATGGAACATTTCTTTTTAAAAAATATTTAATGCAAATTAAAACTATTTTTACATTTTATCTCATTCTAATCAGAATTATTAACAAGAAAAAATAACAATAAATTCTGGAGAGAACCTGGGGGTGAAAGTAACCCTTATTCAATGCTAATGGGACTTTATTTATGACACTACAGACATTATGGGGGATTCTCTTAAAAAATAAGGAGAAGGAAAAGGGAAAAGAGAGAGAGAATGAGAGAGAGATAGAGGGAGGGAGAGAGAGAAAGAAGGAAGGAAAGAAAGAAGAGAGGTAGGGAGGGAAGAAGGAAGGAAAAAAGGGAAAAAGGAAGGAAGGAAGGAAGGAAGGAAGGAAAGAAGGAAGGAAGGAAGGAAGCTAGAATAACTACCAAGTATACCTCTTGCTGGTGTATATCCTAAGGATTTTAAACCTCATTACAGAGAAATTAGCACATCCATATTTGGGCATTCAAGGATTGACTGCAACCCTTCTACACTTTCTGGAAAGCTGTCTGTCTGTCCTTCTCTTAGAGATGACTGTTTCATATTTTCTTCTCTTCACATAAATCTTATTGAAATATTTTATTTGCAATAATAGAATTCCCAGCTAAAATAGTTTATTCATGAGAAATCATCTCTGTCCCGTGATACTTATCAGCCTGTCTCTTCCTTTCAGGACTGCAGTGGGCCACAAGACTGTACAGCAGTGACAACTAGCATTTAACAAATCTACCCACTAGATGTGGGGGAGCACTACCTGACAAAACTGGTAGGGCTATCTGAGAGTTCAGGGTTCAGGTCCCTATTTGGGTGCCAGAATATCATGGTTTGTGAGGGTCCATTCCATAGTTATGAAGAGAAAACCTCAGAGTAGCAGGAAAGATTCTTATCTGAGAGTTACTAGACTTTTCTATCTGAGGGGAAAAAACAAACAAGCACACACTTTCTGCTGGTAATCTAAGGAAAAAGGAACAAGGATACACTTTCCTGTTAGTGACCTTCTCTTTTACTTCATTCTTTTATAGTCTTTCTTGAGAATCTTTCTTTATATATAAACATTTCTCTCCTGCCCAGTACATATTTCTATATTCAGCTACAGTTACAGATCTTCACACAGCCATGGGGATATATCTCATTTACATATCTCCTCATCATACAGCAATTTACACAATTCCTAGCACAGCTCCTCTATGGCAAGAGCTCTTTCACACAGCTTTCTCGCACTCACTCACAAATACTTCTTCTACATTATTCATTCATTCTTTATTCACTCACTCTCATTCTCTCATGCTTCTTCAACTCTCACACTTCTCTCTCCCACAGGACAGTCACAACAACCATTCTTGGCTTGGTGTAATGTTTAAATTTTGTATTTCCTTCAGCCAAAACATAAATGCCATGAGAACAAAGACCACACATATTCTATTCAGGAGTCACATATAATGCACAATGACTATGAGTAGCTACATGTAGTTGGCTGGAAAGAGGGATCAGCAGTTAAGAGAGCAAACTACTCTTGTAGAGGGCTTAAGTTCTATTCCTAGCACCATGCCAATAGTCTGTGACTCCAGCTACATGGGATCTACTATTCTCTTCTGGCTCTATGGGCAGCTTCACTCAAGTGCTCAGACCCAAGCAGAGGCATGCACATACACACACATGTGTACACACACACACACACACACACACACACACACACACACACACAAGCATACATACACAATACACAAAAACATGCATACACAATATACACACACACTTTAAAACAAATCTTAAAAATAATACATTTATACCACAGCCATGATTTATAAGCCTCTGTTCTAGATGAAAACTGTAGACTAGTAAATCCTGGAATCACACTTAGGGATTCTCATGAAATCATACATGCATATACATGAATGTCTCTATGATCTACTGACAGGGGTCCCAGCAGAGGGCTGAGGAATGTAGACACTAGAGCCATATTGATCAATTCAGTCCAGATCTGCCACTTTGGGGCTTTGTGACCATGGACAAGCCACCATCTTCTCCATTCTGATCTCTTTATCACTAAGATGGGGATAGCAAGCTTATTGAACATGAGAGAATTACATGAAATAGTCTTTGTGACAGACTGACAGAGGAGCTTGGTATACACAAGTGCTAGACATATATTGCAAATAAATGTTGAGCAGATCCATTCTAAACTTGCCATATACATTACCTCATGACTTCCTCAGAAGCTCAATGTTTCCATAAGATAGTAACACCCCCCATTTTATCGGTGCCTCAGGAGTTCCATATGATTTCTGACGTAGCCTCACTAAAGAGTAACAGTATTAGAGTCAGATAAAAACAAGTAATTATAAAAAGCTCTAAAAAGTAAGTATAATATAGTATCTTTTCTTTTATCAGCTATCCACACAAAATAAGAGTAACAACACATATCAGCTTCAGCACTAGTCATATAACATGACTGAAAATTCTTTGTCAATCAATTGAGAGGGAAACCCCCTCTTCTTGAAGCTGGGTGGATTAGAGATTGTTTTGGACAATAGAGAATAATGAAAGACTACATGACTCCCAAGTCCAGATCATAAAGGGTCACTCATTGTTTGTTTTGCTACAGAAATGCATTCTCATAGAGCTCTGTGCTGTCTACCAGAAGTTCAAGGATAGGACTGGAGAGATACTTCAACAATTAAGCAGTCTTGCTACTCATACAGAGGACCCAGATTCAGTTCCCAGCACCTATTGGCAGCTCACAGACATCCATAAATCCAATTCCAGGGGACTCGTTGATGCCCTCATCTGGCCTCCATTGGCATTGCATTATGTGGTACACATACATAACATCCAGACAACACACCCAAACACTGTGTGTGTGTGTGTGTGTGTGTGTGTGTGTGTGTGTGTGTGTGTGTGTATTCCAAATACTCAATGTTTCCATGGTGACAGGAGACCCAAGAAATCAGACATGGGTATTTATGCCAGTAATCTTCTTAAGGACTAAGCTTGGAGTTAGACATGTGAATAGAAGTCTTGAAGATTCCAATCTCAATCATGGAGTCACTCAGAGCCACTTAACTCTTTCCAGGGCAGGCCCTAGACATCACAGGGTGTTGATAGGCCATAACCCTCCACATGGTCTGTGGATCACAGAGTAGCCACTGAAAGTAAGACATGATCTGTTGATCATGGAGTAGCCACCGACTTTGTGAACACAAGAACACACTTGGTGCTTTATATGAGGAGGATTCTGTATTTTTTTAAGATTATTTACTTATTATGTATACTCTGCATGTATGCCTGCAGGCCAGAAGAGGGCACCAGATCGCATTATAGATGGTTATGAGTGCCATGTGTTTGCTGGGAATTGAACTCGGGACCTCTGGAAGAATAGCCAGTGCTCTTAATTGCTGAGCCATCCATCCCTCCAGAACAAGAATTTTGTATTTGTTAAGCATAGATAATTAGGCAGTTTCTTCCCAGACCTTGCTAAGCTATGATTGTAATTCAGCTTTTCCATGCTGGCCTTCCTTCATTTCTCCATGGTTTTGTTTTGTCATGGCTGGAGAGGTCAATAGACTCTAGAAGAGAGCCAACTACTGCCACTTTCCTAAACTAATGCAATTTCTAACTATTCTACATGCTTATCACTGTACATGCAGATAGGTGTGGCTCTCGCTCTCATTGCTACTTTCTTCAGTGGGAGACTATTTCGGGGATCCATAATTGGTCACAATGCAGAGGAAAGTGATCATGGGGTGCCCATCTCTGATTGGTATATCTACAACTCAACCCTTAACCTAAGATTCTGGTAAAATGTTAAATGAGGGGACAGGAAGATTTTATAGCCAGAGTATCAAGACACTTGATACTGTATAATGTCTGCTAGACATGAGAGAGGAGCTGCTTCATGAATTCTTAACAATATGCTTAACAATATGGTTGTCTAAATAAGACCTGAACAATGATAATGCCAGTTGACATGCCAATGTGGATCAGGGAAACCTCACTTATCCCTTTCCTACCCCACTGCCTCTGGATAAAGAGCTCAGGAATGGCTGCTAAAATGGAGCATACACACACACACACACACACACACACACACACACACACACACACACAATTAGAGAATAAGAAAACGTCATGAATATGAGAGGGAGTCGGGGCATGAGAGGAGTTCAAAGTGGAAGGGTACAAATTATGTAAATGAAACATTCATGTATGAAATTCTTAAAATTTTTAATTTAAAAATTATTGTTTTGAGCTGAGTGAAAACTGTAAGTGTGTTTTCCTCATAGTCATTATTCCAGTGCCTAGAGAAGAGCCTAGCATGAGAGAAAGGAATGGGAAGGAAAGGGAGGGGAAGGAAAGAGAAGGAGGGGAAGGGAGGGTATTAAAGATGGAGCCTGTGTGTGGCTCAGTGGTAGAGCACTTGTCTAGCATGTATGAGGCCCTTGGTTCCCCAGCACTATTTTAAAAACTTGGGTTGGTGGAAGATATAACATTCTAGTTACCTCCTATTGGTCCTGTGGCTGTGCAAAGAACCTCTGCCAGCAACAGCATGAGATGGCAGAATGCATAGCTCCTGACCCAATAGATGCCATAAAATACAGAATGATAGTCATGGGTACTCACAGTTCAGAGGCAGACAACCCTACAGGTCAGACAGGATCACAGGAAGGTCACATGGAAGCAGAAAGCCAGGAGGGTCTCTGTGGGAGTTTCACTCTGCAGTAACACGAGAGTCAGGTAGGCCTTCATTTACCGGAACATATGTTGCTTATTTGAGTAACTTGCAATCTGATAGGGAGGACACCTTTCCAGAGTGAGGCCCAGATAGTTTGCAGGTGGTTCAGCTTTGAAGGATCCTTGCTTTCTCCTGGAGCTTTCCTGGTGGTTATAGGGAACTCAGACCTCACAGCAAGGTCCTGGATGCCCTGTGAGGCACACAGGGGTTGAGGCCACTCTTAAACATACTGGGTTTTACAATACTGAGACTGGGGGCAGGGGTCCAGGAAAAGAGGGAAGGAAGGATAATCCCTTCCATATCTTGCCTGCCCTTTCTCTCTATATATATATTATATAATACATTATATTACAGTGATTAGTCTGGGAAATTGCATCACCCTCAAAAGTTAGGTTAACAGGACCACCTGGGACAGTCCCTACTGATTGGATGAGACATGTCCACACCCAGCCTCCTCCTCTCCCACTACTTTCCACCTGGGCCTCTCATATATCATAGAGTTGGCTGGTGGGACATAAGCAGAACTGTGCTTCAGGGATTTGGAAGGAGCTTTTGCATTCCTTGTTGATTTGATTCTCTCTTCTCCTTACTTATCCTTCTGTGTTCCTACTGGGATACAGACTCATGGCTAGCACTGTAGCAGTCAAGACAATCGCACATAGCTGCAACAAACAAATAGCTCATCTCTTACTTCACATGTTATGCAATTCAGCACTGCTTTCTTTTCATTCATGATTGAGTCATGAATATTTTCCTCTATCATCAAATGTTCTTAGTAGGTACTACTTAGACTGTACACGTGCTATTATGTTGAATGGATATACCACAGTGTACAAAGCCATTTTCCTGCATTATGAAAGTTTCTCATTGCACCATTTAAATTGTAGATACTGGAAGTTCCAAATAGCTATGGCCTGTCATATGTTGCAGTTGGGGGTTACTACTTGGATAGACCCTGACCCAAATGCCCTCTGGGTTTCAGAGGACATGACAGATGGGTATGGGGCTTGAGACACAGTTATGTTTTGTCAAAAATTATAGCAACCCAAGTGTTGCTTATAAGTCTTAAGGTACAAATGAAGCTTGTATGTGATGGGAATCAGATTAGTGAGAGCCAGGGTTGGATTAAATAAATTGGAAAAATGTTACTTAGGTGTTACTTAAGGAGATCCAGGGAATCTGAGCTAAGGTAGAGAACAGAATCACTCTTGAAGAGTCAGTTGGTTGCCAAGTTGTGGAATTGAGTGGGTATTGAAGGAACTAGAACAGGGAAGCACACCATGTAGTTGCAATGCAGAGCCAAAGCCATGGACACCTAGTAGACATGGGATAATTTTATAAGATGCCTGACTACTGTAGTGGAGGTGGATAGAAGAGTTAGCTAGCCCTAGAAAAGTCCACTCTTTGTTCATTCACCCAATTATTCCCCTAACCTCTTACGAGTAAACTAAATTTCAGAATTGTTTTTGAAAATCAAATTCAATTTTTTAATTTGTTATAAAAATTGCTATCAGTTGAAGCAAATGGAAACCTTGTTTCTATCATCTCTTCTAAAATGTTCAGTGGTGTCAAAGAAATACAGACCAAACTATATGATTCCAGTAAGAAAGCAGCTTAGCAGTCTTCTCTAATAACATCATGAGGTCTACTGATAACCTTCTAAGAAAAAATTCCCATGAAAGCACACTTATAGAACTTTGCTCATAATGTCAGATCATTGGCTTTACTTTATGAACAGGAACACCAAGATTCATGGCACCATCACTGCTTCATCCTCACCTCCCTGCTGTGCCTCAATCAAGTCATTAGGATCATGTTCTCTGCTCATGAGTATACATTTGGATACTTTCAGGACAAGGGGAAAGCAGAAATTAAGTCAGCATGGGACCTTCTCTTATACAGGACCCTTTGCTTAAGGCCAATGAGAGTTGAAGATAAAAAAGGCATGTGATTTTATGGTGTTCAACTTCTGCTGAACATGGGCTAATTTATATGAGAAATAGTCTGTTCCTCATCCCAAGTGTGGTGAAAGTACTCTCCTCAAGCCACCTTGCCCCACTGAATCCTATACTTTAGGCACCCCCACTCTATGGGATATGTCCTCATTCTCGTTAGTTCACTCATCAGATGCTTAGGCATGTCTCTTTTTTCTTAGCTCCTTCCTGGTTTCCCCTACAAAGCTTCTATTCGACTTTTGTGAAGATGAACTTTTGCCTACATTGCTCTTCACCTGGACTTAGTTTATAACTCATATTTCCTTTCTTACCTGGATTGCTTTGAAATTGTGCTTTTGGAAGAACAAAACCAAAGATAGGGATGGGATAATGGGCAAAAGAAGCAAGTCTACCAAGGAAATCAAAAAGCCAAGAACTGAACACAAAGAATTTATAGCAAATGCTGTTTGAGTTCAGGGACAAAATCAAAAGCATCTGGGTAAGCCAGGCTAAGGCTCACAGGGATAGTTGAATTTAGACTTGATCTTGAGGCCACTACACTTGTGGGGCTTACCGTCCGTACACACAGCTCTGTGCTAAATAACTTGATACTCAAAGTTGCTGCATCCTCATGATTACCCAAAGTAACCCAATTATTATCATACATATTTTGTATAGCAAAAACTGAAGCTCAGAGGTATTAAGGACCTCACTCAATAAAACAGCCAGAATTTGAACTCAAAGCCATCTAATGCCAAAGCTTTTACTGAGTTCCACATCATTGATGATTAGCATGGCAATGGGCCAATGAATTATTAATGAGTGGGTGAATAAATGAATGAATGAGTCGAATGAGAAAACAGGTATGTTTCAATGTGGATTACACACTTATAATGGAGGAGAGACACTCCAATGGTAGAAACCCATGGTAGAACACAGCTACTGAATTGCTAATATTTATTGAATGTATATCAGTGCTCAGCTGTAACACTTCAAGACAATCTTTTTGAAGTCAAAAGAAATCTGCTGAGAACTAGACACCTTGGCAGGCCCTATATTGGGCTCTGGGGATAGCACATCCTTAAACATGCACAGTCCAGATGCAGACCAGGGAATGACTTCACACTGTTGGTAGGATACCAGCTTAATTTACTGACTGTCTTCTCCATAACTATGAGCAATCCATCCTAAGTTAGAGGTGTCTGGTCCTAAAGATTTGGAAATGATCAATGGGCTCAGAATATAGTAGGAATCCATAGCTCCTTTTTAGATTCTTACAAACTCCCTATCATAGACTCCCATATAGTGTGAGCAATTTACAGTAGAATGAATTTGTTTTATACTGGTTCCATCCACGTCCTGCAGTCCCCGCCTGTCTCCCTGTTGTTTTATTTACTCCTCAAACATTCTCCTGTTTGCAGCTAGTCCCTTTAGCTTTCCTCTTAAAACCAGGTCATTTTAAGGACATATATTGTGATGACTGAGATGAGCTGTGAACAAGTACAAGGCAGGGATGCATTGGTGATTCTCCCTCTTCTTTGGGTCTTCTCTGAAATCTGACCCATAAAGAAAAACATCACAAGCTCAAGATTTAGGGCCCAAATTCCAATTCTGAGGTTGGTGTCATTCAGATGAATATCCCTGAGCCAGGCACAACAAAGCAGTTACTGACTGAGATAAAGTGATTCAGAGCCAGACCTCAGTGAGCACTAACTCACTAGGGGTGGGGGGAGACATTTTTGTAACCACTAAAATGTGTAAGGCCAGCCTCAGCCCTATATATTGCTGTTTCCCACAATGGCTGTTTCTAGGAAAATTCATCTCCTTCACCATGGGGTGCTCAGGGCATTGAAAATTAGTCATTTTGTTATACTGGTCTTGTTAATACTTGTGGCAGAACATTAATACCAGATAATAGTAATCACACTGCTGTTAAATATTTTCAGCATGAGGGCAGTAGTTCTGAATCTCCACCTACTACATCTCATTGGTCGTGATGCTTGTGGTGGCAGCAGGAAAGATGGACTCCTTCTACACATAGCACACACACTCCAGTACTATATTCATAGTTTTTAGTGAATATAGTTGGCTGTATCCAGCACATGCTCTTTAATGCCAGGGGCTTCAAGTCACTGTGGTCAGAGGATAACACATCATAGTAGGTTACAACAACCCCCAAGGAATCCTTGATGGGCATAAAAATAGTTTTCCCTCCAACTGATTGACACTATGGCAGCTAGAAAGTGATAGCCAAGCTTCTAGCTATCCATGGAAAGATTTTAAATGAAGGAAGATGTGGCTTCAGTGATTAGCTTCTGCATTTGGGGGCTACGACCAGCCAGACTGTGGATGGCATTTGAGGGTGGCTACAGTACCTTGGGGTGGTAAAACCACCTTTCAGTTGAATCCCTCAGGATAAGTATCCTGAGAAGTTGTTCTCCCAAATTGTCAATCTCTCTCCCACCCCTTTACAAGAACATAAATTGAAAAGAAAGGTTGAAGGCAAAAGAACAGAGCAACCATTGGGTTGGATGAGGACATTACTAATGAGAAGTGTTTGCCCCTGTCTTAGTGGAAGACAGGTGAAGAAAATTATCTTAAAATACCGGGCTGTCTAGTTCAGCCATTTATTAAGAGAAAAGATGTTGGGTCTAATGAAGGACAGCACACTTCCCTTTGTTTTCTAAGCTCTGAGCATATAAGGAAAAGCTGCCCTTGATCTTGACTATCTCCTATACTCCTGCCACATCTGTGTTACTGTTCTAGCACAGGCAGACTCTTCAAATGTTTGCATATTCTCATGAGTGCTGAAAGTTTGGGAAACAAGACAACGATGAGTTAGACTGATATCCCCTGAGAAGCTCCTAGAAGACAAGGATCAGGATTCTCCCTGCCTGTATGACAGTGAACAAAGAGAAGGATTTATTGTTAGGTGACTCTGACATACTGTAAGTGTCAACCACCATGTTTTCTGTTAAAAATTAAACTCAGGTATCCCTGTCCAATGCATGTGATGGGTTGACAGTTCTCAGTTTTCTTCCATCTAAGTTTCCTATTTAACCAAAGAGTGGAAAGAGAGAAGGAATTGCAGAGTGCCTGTGATGAGTTCTGGGAACAGAAGAGAAAGGTTCTGCACTTCACATACGAATAATGTAGAATGCATGAAACAAAAAGCAAACGGCAGTGCCAATGCACCTGTAAATCACACTCACAAAGTGGCACAGAAGGAAACACACTGTCTTCAGCAAGGGACACATGATTGTCAGTATCATGAAGGCTTCAGAGAGGAGCTCATGTTCCCTCTGAGGCTGAAACAATAGAATGACTGCATGGTGGAAAACATGAGGGAATGGGCATGGAAAAGTCATTGCCAGCAACTGGGTGCCCAATAGAGAGATGCTATGTGGCCATCATCTTATAGGTAGTTCCCAGCAAAGCAGAAAGGACACAACAGGAGAGTCTTCATTTCTTCCATGACTAGAAAGGAATTCCTCTTCTAAGGGGATGTAGAGGTAACTCCATAGTCAGAAGAGTGCATACTGCTCTTGCAAAGGACCGAAGAAGTTCAGATCCAACCACCCACTTTGGGTGGCTCATAGCCAGCTTGTGCACACACAGGAGAGAGAGAGAGAGAGAGAGAGAGAGAGAGAGAGAGAGAGAGAGAGAGAGAGAGAGAGAGAGAGAGAGACCGAGACAGAGAGATGCACAGAGATAATTAAAATCATAAAAAATAAATCTAAGAGAATATGCAGTGAAGCCCAGGAGAAGGACACACTTTCACCTCACCCCATATATGTATGTAACAATTATTTAAGGAATTTGCTCTATACACATATGTTCTAGACCTCTAATATGTCAGTGGTAGCAATACTCTTATGTCCATCACAGCTGGTCATGACATGAAGGACATTTTTATAGCCTCAATACTGAATATTTCTTATAAATGTAAATAAACAACAGAGAAGAAGCAGAGGGAGGAGGAGGTGATGGTGGTGGTGGTGATGGGGAACAAAGCAGGGACCTGGCCTTTAAGCAGCATTACCTGTAGGGAATGAAGTCTGTTATAAATGCTTATGCTGGAGGGGTGACATGGTCATGTTGCAGTTTTAGAAATAGAATGTTGCTCGTGGAGAGCCAGAGTACAAGCAGAAAAAGTAAGAAAGGAGATGAGTTATAAGAGAAAGAGGTAAAGTGTGGAGTGCTGAGGAGCTGGGCTGTGAGAAGAGATGGTGGATGAAAGAGAGATAGCCATTGCTCCGGCTCTGTCCTAAGCAAAGCTGTGAAAGCTGTGCTCTTACTGATCTGAGAATTCCACAAAGAATCACAGTGTGGAGTATAACATGTGGACTGTTTTTGATGAGGAATTATGCTGTGTGTGTGTGTGTTTCCAGGTACTGTGAATATGCTTTCAGGGGAACTAGGTCCACAGCCACATTGATTAATGGCTCATTGCATAGCACAATGATCTGATCCCTGGCACACTGACAGAAAGCTGAGCATGGACAAAGAGCTCATGGTTCTAGTGTTGAAGGGAAGAAGTGGGAGGGTATCCGGAGTTTGCTGGTTAGTCTAGCAGAATCTGTGAGCCCCAAGTTCAGTGAGACACTGTCTCAAAAAAAGAGATGGGGGTAACAGAAAGAAGGTACTTGTGGTTGCCCTTTGGCCTCCACAGATATGTGCACACCCCACAAGTGCACATCTACCTACCTACACACACACACACACACATACACACACACACACACACACACACACAAATTTTAAAAATCTTTTCGGAGGTGACAACATAACAATATAACAGCGAAGGAACTACTTGATATAAGGAACAGATAGGGAAGAAAGTCTATGAAGAAAAAAGGCAAAATGGTGAGAAAAGAGGAGCAGGTAAGGAAATGGGATTATCTAGTATCTATTTAATTCAAACACACCTAGGAATTTCACTATTGTTATGGCATTTAGGCTTCGTTCTAAGCCTAAAATAATTTTAGCCCACTTCTTACATGTGATTGCAAGGCTCTAAAATAACAGTTGACATTTCCCTGGAATTTCTTTGTATCCTCTGGCCTATTCCCATGTGGCATCCATGGGAGTACAGAACAGATGTTGAAAGAAAATGACTTCTGATTTTAAAGAGCTTAGACTTTTAATTTTCAAAAATAAATAGCATTAGAAATTTGAGAGCAAAGAAGTTTGTGCCTCTGGTTCTCAGAGCTTGAGGAAGCTGGAAAGGCTGGGATATAAGGGCACCATGGTGTACAGGAGTGTGGGCCACAAGCAACTCCACTGATCCTCATGTTCCAGCAAGACATGAGAGGAGGAGGGTTTAGGAGGAGGAAGGATGAAGATGAGAAAAATCTGAATGAGCCCCACCAAGCTTCTTACAACCCTCTAAAGCCAAGAGCAGCTAGCTGACTCTTGTTCAATTTATAAAGGGACGGAACTAGCTCAGACAAGGGCATGTTGATGCCTTGGGCTCAGGGATGCTGGATGCTCAGAGGAACTTGCATAAACTAACAATAAAAAGGCCAGATGAGGATGGGTAACTTAACAGGTAATCATCTAAATGGATTCTGACTTACCAGGATTAGAAATCCTCAATTAAAACCTTAGAACTGTGTGAATCCCCGAGAATAAGGAAATAGCAACAACAGAAGGGATAACTTGAATAGAGCAAGGCTGGGCTAGGGTATAGCTCAATGATGGAATGCTTGCCTATCATAGTGAGGCTCTCACTCAGTCCCCGGCACCATGAGAAGAACAGAAAAGTAAAATTCAATGCTGGGTACTTGTCTGCCAGTGGAGTAGGTTTTATATACTGGAAGAAAATAGAGAAGTTGTGGTCTCAAGTTTGCACCTGCAATAGCCAGTCAGAGATGAAGGGGGCAGGAGCTGATTTCCATATGCATGCAGCTAGGAAGTAATGCAGGCTAATGTCTGCCTGCCTCCATTTCGATTGCATATCTTTATCTTCCAGAACAAGTAGAATGCAATCAACGCCACTTTTAAGTCTGCCCATGGGGTAGTCCCTTGTCCTTCCTGCTCCATCTCACTCCAATGCTAAGGGAGGGCAATAGCCCAAGCCATATGAAGTCTTGACCAGAGGCCTTGTTTATATACCTCCCCTTTCCTCCTGGAATGGAGACAGTCATGAGTATGACAAATCCTTGATAGCAACCTTGTAGATAGTTTGAAAGAGAAAGGAGTGGTGTCTCAACCAGGACGTGTCAACTTAGCAGGTCAGGTCCCGAAAGAGTAAATGGGAAGGTGGTGCCCAGGAATCTAAGTGGCAGCTGCTGAGAGTCTCTGTGATGTAACTGAGATGTATTGACTACATAGCAAAGCAGAAAGGATACAGAGGGTGGCATGGACCAATGAGGAGTGGCTTTTGGAGTTATGGGATTTGAGGATGCAATTGCCCCTGGGAAATGACAGGAGAAGTGGAAGTCAGGAAGGCCAAACAAAGATGTGATGGTCCAAGTGTGTTCCTGAAGTAAAAGGCAGCAAGATTGTGGAAACTTATTCTCTGTTTCACAGTTTCCTGGGTCTTGTTTTTTTTTTTTTTTTTTTTTTTTTTTTTTATATCACAAAAGGGATCCAGCCACTCCCAATCTGGAAACAAATTACAGAGGAAAACAGAGAAATGGTGCCTCTTCTGTCATGTTTTAATTGCTTTCATTCCTCCATGCTCCATCTCACATTCTGCTTTTCCCTGAATGTGAATAAATCTGCAATCTCATTCCATCTCCCTACTTGTGAATTCAAATGAAGTATCAAGATATGCACACAAACCACACTTTTCCCCTTTGCCTATCTAGAGAAATCATTTAACTCTTGTGTGATGAGTTAGGCCAGTGTCATTAACAACACTGGTGTCATTTTGATGTTCTCTGTGAGGCAGTGGGCTCTTTGAAGTTGAAAGCTAGAACAGACGTGGATAAATACTACTCCAAGCAGGCTGCCATTGCACCATTATTGCAAGCAATTATTTCTCAGAGTGACACATCTGATAAAAAGTCAGCCACTTTCTTCTAGGAAGTGTCTCAGTAAATACAACTAGGAACTCTTGTTTGATTTCTCTTCTTTTAAATGGACAGAATCTCTCTCTCTCCCTCTCTCTCTCTCTCTCTCTCTCTCTCTTTCTCTCTCTCTCTCTCTCTCTCTCTCTCTCTCTCTCTCTCTCTCTCTCTCTCTCTCTCTCTCTCTCTCTCTCTCCCTTTTTCTCTACCTCTCCCTCCCTCCCTGGAGCCTGATGTGACCCACTTTGCACCTCTATGTCCATTTTTTTGTGAATGAAATGGAGATTCCAGCTAGATGAGACTGTTTTCTGGGATAAGTTGTGGAGTAGCTGTTTCATCAGTCTCTTTCAAATTGATCTATGCTCAAGCCCTCTCCAGCCTGTCATCATCTTGGACACAGTTTTCTTTTTCTGGTACTGAGAACAGAGATATAACATAGAGAAACGGAGCAACTAAATGCAGACAAGACTTAATAGCAGATAAACTGTTATGACTATCATTATTTCCCATCAACCTAGCACCATGTGTGAGACAGTGCAGGAGAGCAGTGACTAGTATTCATTTGCTCAACCTCCATGTAATGATCTAAAGTCACATTATTACCATTGCCATTTTTTTTCTCAAACAGAGAAACAGAAGAACAGAGGTAAATAAGAGGCCTTACTAATGTGTTCACAGAGTGGTATTGAAGCCCTAGGAAACCACTTTCCTGGCTATGCACCCTGTAGGTCCAGGCATCAGTACTAGAATACAGGACTGGACCATTATTAACATCAGGCTAGAAAATTACACATGGGGAAGATTAGATGTACACAGTGATGGAGAGGTAGTCCCGGTTTGAGGGATGGAATATCCCATATCCAAATGGCATATTCATGGACAAGGAAATGATCCATGGGATGAGGTGAAATGGATTAGAGAACCATGAACCTGTGTCAGGAACTAGGCAGAGAGCTATACTAACAGAATGTCTTTGGATTTGGCTGTCGAGTGGTTGGCTCTAGCCACAATACAATAATAGCTTGTCTTTTCCAGTAGAGTCAACAGCTGCTTTACTCTACAAGGAAATGTTTTCTGAAATCATGCCATCTCTGTCTCCAGAGATGATATCATGGGAACTATGAGAATAGGAGATGCATAGCTGGGTGAATTTTCTTTCACCTAAAATACATGTTCCCTTGGTAAACTTTTTCCTTCAGCAGTGTATCAGGACCTGAAAGTGTTGTCTGTGCTTGATCCTTTGGCATGACTGAAGAACTTCCATTTAGCCAGATGATATTAATCACAGCTGAGGCTAAGAACTATGCCTTAGAATAGCATTTTAAAATTCTGAAATGCCATACATGTGGAATTATGAATATATTAACATAAATACTTAAGTAAAATGTGACCATAAAAATCAACATGCCATCAATGCATTTGAAGACCATTTTGTGCCCTTCCCAGGACACATTTCCCTTTGTGCTGAATTCACTACCCATGATTTGGTATCTGCCATTCCATTGCATGTCATTATACATTTACAGCCACTTCAATGATTCACACATGTGTGAGAATAGCATTGTTAAATACATTTAAAGCTTTACATAAAATATATGGATTCTTCTAAAATTTTCTCTTTCATTTTCAGCCTCATACTTGTGCTATGAGAATCATCAAAGTTGATTTATGCAGCTATAGTTCATTAACTTTTATTGTTCTATTGAAATGTATTTGATGAATATAGCACAATCTGTCTATTCCCCTGTTGATGGACACTGAAGTTGCTTCCATTTTTTTTGCACATAAAAATATGGTCTGCTCTGAAAATATTTTGCCTGCTTTCTGGGCATTTCTGAGAGATTATGTCTACATATAACATAGACACAGAGGCAAAATTGCTTCCCCATAAGTTACACATCTTCAAATACACTAGAGATTGATGTTTCTATCTCAAAAATGAATCAATTTCCCTTCTTCCCAAAAGCCTGAGTGGCAGGTGTGCAAATCTGTGCTAAGAATGGGTGTTGTCAAAAACACTAAAGCATCTAAATGGAAAATTTTTAAGCATTACAAAATAGAAGTATGCTATAAAGCAATGGCTCAGCTCTTAAGAATGTATACTGCTCTTCCAGAGGACGCCTGTTCTGTTCCAGCATCTATACTGGGCACACAACATCTGAAACTCCAGCTCCAAAAGATCTGACACTTTTCTGGCCTCCATGAACACTTGCAAATGAGTAACATACACATGGAGGAACACCCGCATAAATACAAGTAAGTCTTCATATTAAAGAAGGAAATAAAAGTACAATGGGACATCTATTCTCTATCATTCAATGACAAGAATTGTCACCTCTCAGTCAATGTCCTTTCGTTTGCATTGTGTCCACCTTCCCCTCCTGCAACTTTTAAGCAAATGTCAGGCATAAATATCACCATTTAATCATGCATTCTTTTATTATATTTTGACTTTCAGGAGAGTTTATGTCTTTTCTTTTTAAAGTAATGCTTTTATTTATTGAGAATTTCATAGATATGCAAAATATGTTTTGATAATATTGACCCTCTTTACCCCCCCAACTCCTCTGGGATCTCCTCCCTAAACCACTTGTCTCCTAACTTTATGGCCTTAAAAAACAAAAAAAGCAACTGAACCTAATTATGTGCATAGACACGGTGTTATCCATGGAAGCATGGGCAACTTACCAGGAGTCATACTCAGGAAGAAAATTACCCTTCAGATATGGGATGCTTTTCTTTTATTGGTTAATGAATAAAGCTGCTTTGGCTTATGTCAAGGCAGAATATAGGTAGGCAGAAAATCCAAGCAGAGATACAGGGAGAGAAAAGGCAGAGTCAGGAAGATACCAGCAGTCACCAGAGGAGTAAGATGCCAGAGCATTACCTGTAATCCACAGGCCACAAGGCAATACACAGATTAATAGGAATAGAAATTAATTAATAGAAATCCATTAATAGGAATGGATTTATTTATATGTAAGAGGTAGCTAGTAATAAGCCTGAGCCATTGGCCAAACAATTATAGTTAATATTAAGCCTCTGAGTGATTATTTTAAAAGCAGCTAAGGGACTGGCAGGCAGGACAGAAAAGTCTCGGGCTATATTTGGAGCACAATGTAGGCCTGTCAAATTTCCATAGGGCCTGAAAAAGCAAAAACAAACAAACCAAACCAAAAAACAGGATTCCTGACACACAGAAACAGAGTCAGAAATGGCTTTTTGGTAGCCACATTTTTTTCAGATAGGCTCTGTTTGTTAGTGGTGAGCAGACACACAGTCCCTTTAAGAGAGGCTTCCTGGTCCATGCTGGTAGCATGGATGGCTCTTTTGGGAGGTCCTGCTATGGAGCACTTAAATGGGGTTTATGGGTAGTATGCTGCATGTTACTTGATGGTGGCATGAACCCACTGCTTCCCAGAATTTGGGCAGTAAACATAGCTCCCAGAGCTGGTGGCAAATGTACCTTCACCATGTTGAAAAGCTGAGCAGGGGCAGAACCAACAATCGATGTGGCAGCTCTGGTCCTAGTCATGCTCACTTAGCAGTTTAAAGCAGTAATCAAAAAAGGATTACAGATACACAATAGACACGAAAAGAAACCAATACATGGATCACAATATGTTTAAAAATGTACGTAGGCTTGGGAGAGAGAGGGAAAACAGAATAGATAGTTATAAAAAGAAATAGTTTTAAAAAATAAACTCTTTTAAAAGACAGTAAAAGTAATGATAAGAAATAAGCCACATAAAGGTGGAAAATACATAGAGAGTCTGGATTATGTATTTTATTGTGTTTTCTTTAAACTTTTTTACTGTTAATGAGCTAACTGATGAGAAACATTTGATTGTGGGGGCTACTAACCAACATAAAGGTATCTTGACTTCAATATTTAAGTCTAAGGACATGTTGCTTTGGAAAAGAGGTTCTGCTTTTGTTTCCACAGAAGAAGAGAAGCTGTAGATTCCTTCCAGGCTAATACGGTTTGATTGAGCAAGACCACCTGAAAGGTCTCCCTCCAATGGGAACAATGGCCCAGGTCATCCAATATCCACAAAAGCTTCAATCATCTTTTGACACTCCAATTGGTTCACTAAAATGCTGATTGGCCAGTATATAGGCAGAAAGTATTGGCAGGGCAAGCAAACTAAGGATGAGGGGAAGGAGAATGGTGGAGTCAGGAGATACTTGCCAGATGCAGGGCATGCTCTACTGAGAAAAGGTACTGCCATGTGACAGAGCATAAATAAGGAATATGGGTTAACTTAAAATGGAAGAGCTAGTTAATAATAAGCCTGAGCTTTTAGTTGAGCATTTATAAGTAATATTAAGTAATTTGGGAAGTGGCTGTCAGGTATTTGGGATCGAGTGGCTCTGAGACAGGAAACTTCCACCTACATTCTTCCTCCCTCAGTAGCAATCAATAGCCAATAGCTGTTTAGCAAGGGATGGAACCTTGTGTGCCCCTCCTAACATCCATATTGCAGTGGGGACTGGGTAGGGCTTGTGCTGGTCTTAACTGGCTAACCACAGCTACTGTGAATTCATGAGTACAAGAGCTCAGCCAAGTATAAAATAGTGACAGGAGTTTTCCATGATCTGGGGTTCTTACATACTTTCTACTTATTCTTGGATGTTTCCTGACCCTTGAGGAGTAGGAAAACACAGATGTTTATTTAGGATTGACAGGTAAGGAGATTTCTATAAATAAACTTAATATCATTTCTAAACCTGAAGAAGTAATATCTTAATAGCAAACAGTGGTCATTATCATTGGCAACTTAGTTGTTGTTATTTGGAGACAGGCTTTCATTATGTTGCTCAGGCTGGCTCCCCAATTTCCAACCCCTGATTAGGTGTCCTTAGTATTGGGATTATAGTTGTATGCTACCACACCTGGAATAAATATGTATAATAATATACTGAATAAGAATGGCCCCCACCCCAACCATTCTTATCTGATTCATGTATTTGAATGCTTACTCCCCAGAAAGTTGGACAGTTTGGAAAAGATTAGGATTAGGAGATATGACCTTGTTGGAGGAAGTGTGTGATTGGGGGTGGGGTTTGAGGTTTCAAAGTCCATGCCAGCCACAGTCTTTCTCCCTCACTCACCCTCCCTTTCTCTCTGATCAAGATGTAGGCTTTATCTACATCTCCAGCATGACACCTTCCTGTCTCTATGCTCCCTACCATGATGATAAGGGGCTAAACCTCTGGAACTATAAACGATCTTCCAATTAAATGCTTTCTTTTATAAGTTACCTTGGTCATGGTCTCTTCACATCAATAAAATACTAAGACAAGTGTCAAATAAGATCCACATACTGCAATTGGTTGGTATGTCTTTTAGTCTATATATGCTTTCCATCTTTTCTCTCTTACCTTTAACTAGCAATATATATGTTTTGTCCTGTAGAGTTTCTCACAGACTAGTTTTTGCTAATTTTATCACCATCATATTATTGACTATGTTACAATACCTTACTAGTTAGACCTAAAGGTTAAAGTTGTGTTTTCTATCATAATTTCTTGTTCTCTAACTCATTGTGACTTTGGCAGTTAGTGCTTAATCTTTGCATTCATAATTCATATAGTGCTACAAAATACTGTATTCTGGTTCTCTCTGTGTATTTTAATTGAGTAGCTGAAATACTCTATAAAAAGACACGTTCTCTTTCATTACTATTGTGTTACTTAGCAGGAGTATGGGTATAACCAAAATGATTCATTCCATTTATTTACCAGTTCTTGAGAAATTGACTTGAGTTAGAATTATCTCATAATGATAACTAACAAGTTTATCTTGTGCTTTTTTAAATTCATTATAAAATATTTATTAAAACTTATAAATTTAAATGTATCTCTATCCACTTTAGTTCTTGCTTGGCTTTTTTATTGTTTCTCTTTCATTTCTTTTTCTGGCTTTGGACCTTGATTCCCTTCAAGAACTGTGATATATATGGTGACAGAACATTCCATAGAAGTCATCTACTTCAGCAGCATATCCTAATTCCTTTCAGTGGGAAATGGCATGTAGATCCTACAAGGTAGCCATTGAATAATATTCATAAAAATACTATAATTCATGCTAATCTGAATAATGTATAATATGATCCCACTGCAGTTTTAATTTGCTTACCTAAATAACTGCTTGGGCACAGTGTTTGTATGGATGTCATGTATATGTGTCAGTTTCTGCTCCCACAAATGATTTTTTCACATTATTATTTGTAATTTAAAATTATCATTTTTAGTTAATTCCATTTTTTATTTAACTTTTATTGTTTTATTAATTAATATTTTAAGTTAATTTTATTTTTCCAGCCGATCACAGTTTTCCTTCTCTTTCTCCCTCCTCTCCTGGCAATCCCTCTCCCCAACATCCTCTAACCTGCCCCCATCCACTTCTACTCCATTCTCCTCAGAAAAGGGAAGACCTCCCATGGCTATCAACAAAACATGGCATATCAAGTCACAGTAAGGCTAGGTACCTCATCTTCTGTTAAGGCTGGATGAGGCAACCCAGAAGGAAGGAAGCATCTCAAAAGCAGGTAACAGAGTCAGAGACAGCCCCTGCTTCCACTGTTAGGAGTTCCATAAGAAGACCAAGCTATACAACTGTAACATATGTGCAGAGGGCCTAGGTCAGTCCCATGAAAGCTCTCTGGTTAGTGGTTTAGTCTCTGTGAGCCCCTATGAGCCCAGGTTAGTTGATTATGTGAGTTTACTTGATAGCCCTGACCCCTTTGCCTCCCATAATCCTTTCTCCCTCTTTTCCACAGGATTCCCTGAGCTCCGCCTAATGTTTGGCTGTGGGTCTCTGCATCTATTTCCTTCAGTTGCTGGGTGAAGACTCTATGATGACAATTGGGCAAGGCAACAACCTATAGGCATAGGAGGATATTACTTGGAATCATTTCATTTACTTTTTTTCTTTTTAACCAGTCATGATTGGTTCCATCCTAGGTCTTTGGGATATCCAACCTCTAACTCTCCAGGCAGATTCAGGGATGGGATCCCTCTTGTAGCAGAGGTCTCAAGCTGGACCAGTCATTGTTTGGCTACAGCTATAATTTCTGGACAACCTTTATCCAAGAATATCACATTATTCTTAATTTTCTCCCATTGTCTCTTTACTTTTATGATTACTTGCTGATTGTATTCTTTTTCAAAGAGATTATACTAACCTGTGACACTTTTATTGTTGTTATAAATTCATTTTTAAAAGATTTATTTTTATTCTTTTTAATTATGTATATTATCTGTGTGAGAGTTTGTTCACATGTGTGCAGTACCCACAGAGGCCAAAGGAGGGCATAAGATACCATTCATCAGGAGCTAAAGGCTGTTCCAGGTAGGGGTAGAAATTAATCCTCTGTGGTATGGAAGAGCAGCAGGCATTCTTAACTACTGAGCCTTTTCTCTAGTCCCTACCTAGGATGTCTTGAATTTAATGCAGTTAAATGTTTTCCTTTTTTAGTTTGGTTTATAATTTTCTTTTTCCATCTTACTGAACAATTTCCCAAGGACTTTGATTGTGGCTGCATAAAGCAGCCTTGGTTCAATCTCCAGTATAAGACAGACAGACAGACAGACAGGAGGGAGGGAAGGAGGAAGCAAGTGTAGGGAAGAGAGAGGGAGGGAAGAGAAAGCTAGAAAGAGAGTGGAAAGAAGAGTAGAAAAGAAAGAAGACAAAGGAAGGTTGGAGGGGTGAAAGTGAGGGAGAAAACAAAACTTGCAAATAGTGCACAGAATGTTCATACAAACAGTTATGTAGTTATTCCAACTGAAATAGCTACAATTTGTAAAAACTAATTTTAAAGCAACCATTTAAGACCTCTTGAAGTTGTCTGAATAGCATATAGACAATGAAGAAACATTATTCAAAATATAGTATTTTAAATCATGGTGATCCCAGTGAGTCTGTGGCACTATGAGATTCCTCCCCTTCCTCCAGTTTCCCAACTTAGCCTAGTGGAAGAGCATCTCATTGGGTTTGGGTGATAAAACAGGACTGGAACTCCATCTAGCTACTAAACGGTTACTCCAGCACTCTGGTGAGACAAGCCCACCAGCATTTCTTCACCCCTTTCAGCTCAATTCAGAAGCTGAATGTCAAATGATGATGGGAAAGAGATCAGTCCCTCCTTGGTCCTCTGTAAATGCTGTAGGTCAGATACAAGTGAAGAATACTGAAGTCCCAATTGCCCCGCCTGAACACATTTAAAGGATTAGGATATTTAAGGAGGCAAGAAAAGGTCAGAGGCTAAAGGTCCTATCAGGCTGATAGTCATGAGTCCAACCCTGGATCAATGGCCTAGCATTTCTGCTGAGAAGAGAATCGAAGCTGCAGAACAGGTTGCTTCAGGACCCTCCCCATGGAACCAACTCTATTTGATAGAGAATGTAGGAAACTTCAAGCCTAAGAGCTCTAAAAACTGCTGAATATTTGCACTTTTATGATAGAAAATAAAAAGGGGGTTGATAGCTCCCCAGAATTATCAGTTAAACTTAGGCTAAACTAGCAATAATCAAGAAAAAAAGCAGTTAATAGCCCTCCTAGACTCAAAATACAGTGACTTGCCTCAGACGCCTTAACTCAGTAAGATAAAACTATGAAACCATTGATACCCCAGAACATTGACCAGAAAACTAAAAAAAAAGAGCAATCAGCCTGCAATTACTGGAGCCTAGCAGCTTGGTATTATATCAGGAGAGCCAGATGATTCAGTAGCCATGTGGAAAAGGAGACCAGAGAGCCCTATTGAAAACAGCATATCCCAAGACAACTATCTGATACCCCAGGCTGAACCCTAGAAGGAGCAAATTTTAAGGCTTCCCTGTGCAAGGAGAGGAAATGCCTACTAAAATAGTCCTGGGAAGAAATAAAATAATCCAACAACATTAGCAAAAATGTGGAAGAAAGCACTGACCTAAGAAGGTACGCTTTAAAAATCTCTTTAAATATATACATCTTTTCCTTTCTTCTCTCAGCTTCTTTCTAAGATATCATATAAAGTGGTAATTACAAGAAAGTATGTTTGAGGGAAAAAAATCCAGAGTTGATGAAATACATCATCAAAAAAATCCAGTTTTCAACAGGAATTATGAAACCAGGAGAATAAGAAAGAGCAAACTTCACAGAGGAGATGTTACAGGGGCCCCTGATGTACACGAAAGACTAGGATGTGAACTTAACAGATAAAGATTTCAACACAGCTATTATAAATAAGCTCAAAGAGCTAAAGGATACAATGCTTAAAGAGGTAAAGGAACACCAGGGGCAATGCTATAATATAAAGAGAATAAAATATTGTTAGAGAAATAACTAGGTGGAAATTCTGGTGTGGAAAAGTACAATTAAGAGAACGAAATTTTGGCTTAGAGGACTAAAGGGTAGATTTTGAATGACAGAAGAAACCTCAAATTTGAAAATACATTGGTAAACGTATGTGCAAAGGACAAAGAAAGAAGAAAAATGAACATGGAGCTAGAGAAATGGTTCAGAGGTTAAGAGTCCTTGATGTCCTGTAAAGGACCAAAGTTCAATTCATAGCACCTATTGTGGTGTGCTCACAACCTCCTCTAACTCTAGGTCCAAGAGACCTAATAGCCACTTCTGGCCTCCACAGTCACTTGCACATGTGTGTGCAGACAGACACACAATCACAAATATAAATACATTTTTTAATTAATAGTTTCAGAGACATGGCTAGATGCTACCAGAGGAGAAAACATAATTATCAGTCTTACCCAGCTGTGAACCCTGAGAGCTACAATAATGACAGGCCTGCTAAGACATGCCCATTGGTGCAATAGGGGCATGAACATCATAGGACTAAACAAATACTTTCTGGTTAGATTTAAATACTGTTCTATAAGAAGAAATCCATACCTGGTACCATTTTGGAACCAAAAACCTCTCATGGCTGGGGAAGGGGAGAACTTACTAGTATCATTTTGCTTAATCGATATGGCATTAAACTGATTCCTAATGACTTATTGTTATGCACACAGATTAATGCATCTCTCAACTGTCATAAGAGAAGCTTCTATTTTCAGTAGAAGGTGACTAATACAGAAACACAGTGGGCCAAGATGCAGAAAATAAGAGACTGCAGAATGTTCAACCAAAAACATCCAAGATATATTCTGTGACCCCTTCTCCCAGGGTTTAGGGATCATTGTGCAAGTGGAAACAAAGAGTGTAAGAACAAGAGGCCATAGGTGACTACATAGCAACAAGATTTTCTGGACACAGAAGGGCAGATTCACATATGACCTATGGTGTTTGTGACAGTGTGTATACCATGACACAGCTATACCAAAACCCAGTGTGGAGAGCAGAGTTGTATAGAAAATCCCACCCACAGCCATGGAGCTATTGGCAAGTTTCAACTATTGGGAAATGAAGAGAGAATTTTCTCTAAGACTGTACACTCTAGCTATTCAACCATGCTCCTATGGAAGACCACATATCCAAGAATATTTGGGCAACACAAATTTATCTTGATGAATAAACGAAAGGGGTCAGGGTATAAGTTAGGTGGATGGGCCAGGTTGGATCATCAAAGAGTTAAAACACATTGTATGGCAGGATGGTGGTGGCACATGCCTTTAATCCCAGCACTCGGAAGGCAGAGGCAGGTGGATCTCTGTGAGTTTGAGGCCAGCCTGGTCTACAGAGTGAGTTCCAGGACAGCCTCCAAAGCCACAGAGAAACCCTGTCTCTAGAAAAAAACAAACAAACAAACAAACAAAACAAAAAACAAACAAACAAAAAGAACACATTGTATAAAATTAAGGAACAAAAAAATTATTTTAAAAACAATGAAAAATATTAAAATAAAATGTAAAAATAAAGATGTTCATTTTAATAACAAGGAAAGTAGTAAAGAAGATATAGAAGAAAAATAAGACAGGAGACATAAAATGCAAAAAATCGAACAATATTAATTGGTCTCCTTTTGCTGTGATGAAACACCATGATCAAAAGCAGCTAATAGGGGAAAGGTATATTAGCTTACTGTTCCAGAGGTTTGAGTCCTCCCTCCATGGCAGGGAGGCATGGCAACAAGCAGCAGGCATGGTAGCCCGAACAGGAAGCTAAGAAACCACATCTCAACTACAAGCAGGAATAGTGAACTAGAAGAAGGATGCAGCTATACACTGCCCCCATATAGCTTGCCCCAATGACATAGTTCTCCCAGCAAGCCCATACCTCCTAAACCTCCCCAAACAATGCTAACAACTAGGGACAAAGTATTAGAATTTCGGAGCCTACAGGGACATTCTCACTCAAACTGCCATAATGTAAATTAACTCAAATTGATTAGAGGCCCAAATGAATGCTTCGAAAGAGCAAAACTCTTAGGGGGAAAAAAAAAAAAGAGGAAATAAGTCCTTGTGACTTTAAGTTAGGTGGGTTCTTTTTTAAGAACAGTACATAAAGCACAAAAAGTAAAGTAATAATAGAAAAATTGACTTCATCAATATTGAAAACCAAATATTAGCACTCAGCTTTCCTCTCTAATTTTGGATGTCCGTTCTCCTTTTTATTAGCATAATTTATTCCTAAAATGTAAAGCTTTATACAAGAGTCTACCAATTTTATTAACTGTATTATGTCTAGTTCAATTTTTCTTCTTTCTTAAATCAGTTTTAAGTAGCATTTGTTAAAATTTTAACTAACTTAAATGTTCAGATTTGTTGGCTTAAATGGTTTATTCTACCCTTATTGTTTTAATTCTTAGCTATATCACTAGCTATGCTTATGTCAGCTTAACATGTATTTTTTTTTTCAGTTTGTAAAATGAATTTGCATAGTTCCTTACTCCTCCTTCTATCTTACAATCTTTCCTTATTATTAATCTCTTGGGGCTAGAAAGAGGGCTCAGCAGTTAAGATCAAGATTCAATTTCCAGCACCCACATGGCAGCAAACAACTGTCTCTAACTCCAAGATCTGACACCCTCACATAGACATATACATGGAGGCAAAACACCAATGCACATAATAAATAAGAACAAATAAATAGAAGTTTTAAAAACATTAACCTCTTATACACCTGAATTTGTTTGCTTAGAATTAAATATGTTCTTCTAAAGTTTCAGAATACAGAAATTCCATTTAAGTATGCCAACTCCATATATCGGAGATGACCTGAGGTCTCCACTGAAGCTGAGGCTGCACCTTCATCAATGACCTCTCCTGACCTCTGCTAGTATGAGGCTTTAGGGGCTCTCCACAATCCCTTCATGGTTTCAAAACTAGTACTTTGTGGGAGACGCTTACATATTACCAAGTTCAGCTTCTAGCTTGAGATTCAGTCTTGGCCACCTCTAGATCACTGTTTGTGTGCTGACTTTGACCAAACACTTCCTAGAAACTTTCACCTCAGTGATGTTTTTTAAACCCCAGCTGACTAGCACTTATTGTCCCATTAAAGCCAATGTCTGACTTTCACAGATTCTTAATAGAAATATAATCACACAAACAACCCTGATAGACCAGGATCATAAACCAGATCTCCATCATCTCCTCTCCATTGTGTTCTAATTTATCATCCAAGTTCCCACAAAAGCTCATTAAGATCTTTTTAAAAATTAATTAATTATTTTTGGTTTTAGGTCATTAAAGACCTTAGCACTCAATGACTTTTCCAGCCTAAAACTGCCAAATCCTCCACCTTCCCCACAAAACTATCCAAGGCATAAAATCCATGGTCAGGTTCATCACAGCAAACCTCACATTCCTGGTACCAGCTTGTTTCATAGTTTGCTATGATAAAATACTCTCCAAAAGCAACCTCAGGTGGGGGTTGAATATGGCTTACAGGTTACAATCCAACAGAGATGGAGGTCAAGCCAGAAACTCACCAAAGTATCTCTGAAAGAGCAACTGAAGCCAGATGATCCAGGAACCCTATTTAAACTGCTGGCTTCTTCTGGCTGCTTTCTCAGCCTGTTTTCTTGTACCACCCAGGATGACCAGCACACAGCTGGTACCACCCATAGTGGGTTAGGCCTTTCTACCTTAATTAGCAATTAAGAAAATGCCCTCAACAGTGTCCTCAGGCCTATCTGATGGAGACCATGCCTTGTGAGTTCCCCAGGTGTGTCAAGAGGACAACCAAAATTAGCTACCACACTCACTTGTTAAGTAAAATGGTAAATCTGTATGTATTCATCTGGAGAGAAATCATGAAAGTATTTATCATTTTAAAAACAATCCACAAACTTGTGTTTGTAGTGAGAGTGACCATCTTGTCCTTTTCTGGATCCTGGTGTTAGGTTTCTGCTTAAATTAGACATTTGAGAGATGGACTTGGAGCATGAACTATAGAGAGCACATTAACCAGTTTGTTATAGGGCGGAAGAGTGAGAGGGGAAGAGAGAGAAATGGAAGAACAGAGCAGAGCAGAGAGTAAGAGAGAAGAGAGATTGACCACCGGAAACAGGGGGGGAGAGAAAAAGAGAGAGAGAGACTTAATGGCCAACCGCCATGGTCAATGGCGAGAGAGAGAGATATACGGAGAGAGAGAGAGAGAGAGAGAGAGAGAGAGAGAGAGAGAGAGAGAGACAGAGAGACAGAGACAGAGAGACAGAGAGGAGAGGAGAATAATGCTTCGGGTTTATAAGGGGGAGCTCGAGCATGTGCACTGAGTCTTCATGCACCACCGTAATGAGTGGCATAGCCATGATGTGGCCACACAACATAGAGCTTTTTAAACTGCCTAGGTATCTGCCTGAACCTTTCATTCCCACCTTTACTTATTATTAAAAAGGTGGGGTGTTAGATGTGGCAAGTTAGGGAATAAGGACATCGAGTTCTCAAAACTACTTCCTGCTGGGGGGGTCATTGACCATCTTTGGGGGACCTGGGAAAGCTGGGATGCTGCCATGTCCTGAGGTAACTGGTTGTTTCATTGCAGTCCAGGCTGTATTGAACTCCCTGGTGCCTCTTAGACCTGACAAGATGTTAGCAGAGTAGACGACAAAGTTAAGTTTAGGAAAAATTTTTTCTTAGGTCCTAGTACTTGAGGGGAGGATTGTAAAATAAGGGAGGGGTTCCTGAAGGGTCCCAAGATGAGGGAAGGGAATCCTGGACCAGGGAAAGGTTGAATAATATTTATTTGGAGTGAAACTGACCTGTTTGAGTGAGTTCAATTCGGCTCCCTGGAACTTACAAGAATCCTTAGAGTTTGTGGAAACATAAGAATTAGACACATTAGCAGCATATTCATGTTAGAAGTAAAAGCATTAACATTTTAAAATTGACAGATATTTTTTAGGACAATGAAAAGCACTTTAATCTTGACCTTGTAGCTATGATTGTTTAGTGGTATTGTAGAACTTTAAGCTGGCTAGACTACCAGTCATCAAAAGCATCAGAATTCTTGAGAAAGGTAAGATTTTACCTGAATTAATGATTAAAGAATAACACCTGGGTTCCTTGTGTTTCTGACTTTTAGTCTACATTTTCAGAACATGGCAGATCTGTAAGCATGAGGTCCCATTTCTGTTCTGGAAGGTCAAGTCCCAGCAACACTTAAATATCCCTAATCTGATGTTTGCATTTTGATCTTACCCTTGCTTCATTCCTTTGGCAAGCTGTTTATTCTCTTTGCCCCACGGATTTTTTTTTTCAGGCCAAACCTACGTCATCTGACTTTGAGAAGCAGTTAATATAGATCTTAGTGAATTGTCTCCTTGGATTTTTTTTTTTCCCACAGAGAGAGCTCAGTACAAATTCACATATATTTTGTTTTCTTACCAAATGAAAACATTTGTTCCACCATCACTGAGCCCTCTTGGCCAAGTCTACTGTTTTGTAACTCACTGTCTCATGGCTTTCATTTGGCTTCTTTGTCACCATAGATCTGTCCCTAATATGTCATCCTTTATGCAGACTCCTTCCTTGGAGCTGAACTTGGCAGTGGAGTTTGCCTAACTAATGGAGACCATATGCTCTGCAATTACATTTCCCCAACAACATTCAGATTTGTTAGCAAATATTGAAAAGAGAAGTTGAGACTCTGGAGCTCAGAGAGCTATGAGGAATTGGCACATTCTGATAGGTAAATATGCAGTTGACTTCTGTGAAGGAGGTCTGCTTGAGCCTGGTTTTGTTTTAGGTACTGTCTCAGCTTTCAATTCTATTGTTTTGCTAAAACATTGCCTAAAGGCGAGGATAGAGGGATTTTGTTTTGTTTTGTTTTTTATTTTTTTGTTTGTTTTGTTTTGTTTTGTTTCCTTCTTCTTCTTTTCAGTTTACAGGTTAGTCCATTGTTGAGGAAATCCAAGGGAGGAACATGGAGGCAGGAACTAAAGCATAGACCACTGAGGAATGCTGCTTATGGTTACTGGCTTCTCATGGTTTACCCAGCTTGCTTTCTTATACAATCCAGGAGCACCTGCCCAAGGGTGGAACTTGAAGCCACAATGGGCTGGGCCCTCCCACATCAATCATTGATTAAGAAAATGTTCTGCAGAAATGCCCACAGGCCCAGCTGTTGTCAGCAGTTCTCAATTGAGGTTCTCTTTTCCCAGACGACTCCAGTGTGTGTCAAACTGAGAAAGACCAACTGGCATAGATACCCAGAGATTTGGTTTTCAAAGTATCAGTCAATTAGATTCTTCTTCAAATAGCTTCAAATAGCTAAGCATACCTTTTATGTTTTCTCAGTGCCATACTGTATTTTCTCCTACAGATCAGTTTTTAACATGTGACCTGATAATTTATTGATTCCATCCTTCCCCAGACTAGAGACCCATACTGTTGTATCACCAGGTCCCAGTAAAAGAGTATAAACATCGTTTGGCTAATGAAGCGGGGTACATTCTCTAAAGATATTAATTATCAACAGACTCTACACAGTGTACACATGGAACTCTTCCAAGCTTCTTCATACCCCAGAAGCAAAATCAGTCTTAGAGTAAGGAGTCCCATTCCAAGTCAAAGATTCTGAAGATCTAAAGCATGGACTCAAATCACAGCATTGTTATTAGACCTTATTGACTTGGAAATGAAGTTTTATCTACAGCCCTGGAGAACAAGAAGGCCCACCCCTTCAGCAAGCTTCAACCCCTGAGTTTTAATAAGTTAAAGGCAGGGAGAGTTTGCTTGTTTGTGCAAATAGTAAGCTTGAGAACATGTGGCAGAAGTGAGCCCATGTTTACTTCTCCAAGGTCTGTGTCCATAGAGCCCTACATTCTGGACCTATATGTAGCAGCATGTGATCTGCTAGCCCAGTATGGCCCTGTGGGTCTCTAAGCTTTTCGCTGACACCATCAGCCATCCCTTCCCCACTCTGCTCATGGGCAGCACCCTGGCTCACACTTGAAACTGTAGAGGCAAGTTAATGAATGGATGCTGCTGGTATGCAATTTTACCTTCACCTTCATGGAGGGCAGGGGCTTATATATGAATTTTGCCAGTCCTCCCCACACCCTCATGTGACAGTTACAAAGACACAAGAAACACTCCTTGTTTTAGAACACAAATACATAAATTTTTAATCTGCGAAAAATACAAAATGAAACCATGTACAAGTTATGTACAAACCCTTTTTACAAGACAAGAGAGTTATCACTGGTTGTCACAGATGACAGAGTTGGGTAGGTCATTTCAGAGCACCAGCATTTATTCTCTTCTCCAGTTCCTGTCTGGTCACATAATTCATCATAGCCACATTTACCATGCCAGCAATCAGTGTATGAAAGACAGATGAATAAACCACGCTCTCTTTCCTTAATGAACATGTTGTAGGCTGACCTCTGCATATGTGTACCTCTGAATTGTGGGGGGGGGGTTGTTTTGTTTTGTTTTGTCCCCTGAAGAAATCTCAAATGAAGGTTTTGGTGTTAAGCAGGGGAATAGTCTCTTTCCAGCATCTGCATGGTGGGATAGGATCCAGACACTTTAGGCAGGATGTGATTGTACCACCTGGGAGTGGAACGTTTTTAATTAGGATTTACAGGCAGATCTGGGTTTGTTTTGAAATGTTGCAGTTATGGTCAAATGAGTACACAGCGGAAGGAAGAGAAGAACCAAGGTATTGGGATGGGGAAGGCTCTGGTTTAGTGTAGACCGAGGCTTTATTTGTCTCATTGTAGGGGCTCCCTTCCCTGATGACTAACTCCTCAAACTGACCATGGATCCCAAGGGCAGGAAGTTCTGGGTTGCTTTGGCAGGCACGTGTGATGTGTGTGTACATTTACATGTAAGACTCTAAACAACAGGACCAGTGCTGTTTCCTAAGACAGGCCCTGGAGAGTTTTGAGGGTCAGTCAGCTTTGGAGAACAAGAAGAAACACAGAAGTTCCTCGGAGGATAAACCATCTTTTCAGTTTAACATTCTACCTAGAAATGAGATCAGTTTTCACCAGAGCAAAAAGCTCTGCTGTACACCCTGGTCCAGAAAAGCCATCAGAGCAAGGTGACCTTAGCATTTTGTGTATTAAGACTATTGCAACTAGTATTGGGGTATTGGTATGCTATACATGAGGGATGAAGAGCAGTGGGATGACATGAACTGATGAAAGGAGAGATCACCTCTAGAACTCTCTTTTTGTGGGTACTTCAGATAGCTTGCTGATGACCTAAATGCCCTGTATATCCTCTATTTCCATGGCATACAACATGATATTGAGTGACCTGCTAGTTTTCTACCCAATATAGTCCTCAGGGCAACCACAGAAGAAAAAGACAAGGGGGATATTGGTCTTTCCAGTCTGCCTCATTACTTCTGAGTCACCATTTTAGATACCCTTCAGCTCAGCCCTCATGGATGCTTCTTTCTGCCTTTAAATCCCTGTTTCCTACTCTCCCAGCACTGAATAGATCTGTCCTGATTGCATCAGCTTGGGTTTCTCCTTTTAGCCCCTGAAAACTTGGTCATAGCCCCCAGAAATAACTACTCGCCCATCACCTAAACCTATGTTTTCTCCTTTATTGAACTCAACTAGGCTTCTCACTTTATAAGTATCTGGCGTGTGAGTGGCTGGCAGGGAGAGCTTCCATTGGGTCAGGGCTTCTCAAAGCATCTTCTGCACTCTTCCTGCATACTCAGCCTAGGACAACTTCCTGGTGGGGAAGGATGTCTCTCTTTCTTATCAGAAAGAAAGCAGTCCATTTCTCAGCTTCCTGAGTCCCTGCCTCACATTCTTACCATCTCCTCTTTTGTCCTTCTGAATGGCCCTGTCCTTGGAGTCTCCAGCAAGCATTTCTTTTACAAAGAACCTGACAAACTCATACCCAATCCTAGAGCCCAACTCAAACTTCCACAGCTGTTACAATCCATGATATTTATTTGCCATGCACACCACATTTATTGAACAAAAGTCTTTATTGGATGCCTGCTGTGCATGGCATGTCTTCTGTTCCCAAGAAGAGACACAGGTTGTCCAGCAACAAGTCACAGGGACTAGTTGATAAATTAAATGAAATCACTGATCCATCCATATTCCCAGATGAGCTTGGATGCTGTGCCTCAGCTTACCTAATTCTGGAACCCCATCTATTCTACAGAGCTTAATTTATCACTTCAAATCATAACACTGTTGGTTTCTTCTACTCCTGCTCTATTGGAAGACAGTGTTATATACACACATACTCTTTCTCTACTGGCTCTTTAGGGCTTGCTTTTAAGATTACTGCAAGTAAGACTCTCATACTCATTCGTCTAACCTGATCCATTCCTCTAACAAGCATGTTCTGGTGCTGTCTACTAGTTCCAGGTCACCTGACAAAAGCTTGCATAGTGTTGGAAGTTGGAAGTCCTGCATTCTTGATAATTCTGTGATTTGTTGGCTGTCTACCAGGTGTTCTTGATACATTAATGTCTGGAAAATCGTACAGCCAGCAGGTTTCTTTGAAACAATCTGACAAATCTCTTCCTTCCCCTTAATCTATGTGGTGGCTCTAAGACTGAGATTTTAGTAACTGAGCACTGCAGAGATGTCATAGGCCTGGCAGGGAGAAGATGGATGAAGGCAGGTGTTCTACTTGACAAGCTGTTGTTGAGTGCAACCCATAACTAGAAAGCCTATATTTCTGCAATACTTCCAAGAAGAACTGAATGTCTCAAAGGCATCAACCCCAAAAGGGCACCGTCAATGCACTGCTGCCCATCACTCTTTGTTCAGACCTTTCAGTGACTTTCTCTGTCTTTCTAAATCAATGCTCCATTTTTTTAATGTGGCCCTTCAATTACCTACTTTCTATCTTCTTCCATGAAGTCTTGTTATAGTTTCCCTCAGTTTGAGGATACAGAAGGTAAGTTGCTCATTTATCAAAATCACCTTGGAATCTGCATTATAGTCCCTTAAGCCCCTTCTCACTGGAAAACCATCAGGATCCTTGTTCCTCCAGTCAAACCACATATTTCCTATTGGAAGGCCTCCACAGTCCATCCAAGATAGGGTTCCTATCATTTTTCCCATTTGTAATTCAAGGGAACCTCTTTCTCCCAATCCTAGGGACCACCTCTTTCAAAGGCTTCCCAAAGTGTCGCTTCTCTCTAACTCCTTCATGCACACCCTGAGTTACCCCATTTCAGGTCCATTTTCATGCTCAAAGCAGTTTTAAAAGGGTGGTCTAGAACAGAGAGTTTAAATGGGAATAGTTTCTCCATCAAGCCATGTGAGACTGGAATATTGGGGCATTCCTAACTATTGGAGGACTAAAGGCCTTTGGCCACATATGTCACTTTCTTAATATTTTTTCCTTAAAAATCACTCTTATGCCTTATTTTACTGGTAATCATGGAAATATTAACAGCTAGTAATGCATGGGTAATAACCAGTTAGGATAAACCTGGCTTAAACAATCTTTATATTCAGCTAGAAAGTCTACATTTCAGTTATACCTCTTCCAGAAATAACCGAACATCAAAAGCTTCCATCCCAAAAGGGCACAGTCACCATTGCTCATCACTGTTTTTTCAGACAATCAATGACTCTGTTTTTCTAAATCTATGTCCCTTAAACAAACAAACAAAACAAGACAAAACAAAACAAATCCAAAGGGTCTCCTCATTTTATCAAGCAACTATGAGATTTAAGTGAGGAATCATTCTGTTTTATAACAGAAAACACCTGTTATGAACACAGGCTGCACAGTAGAGTCAAAAAAGGAATACAGTAGGAAAATTCAAAGTAATTTCTTAGTTCCTCTAAGTTTTGAAAAATGATGGATGGAGCCTTTAGTAATAAGAGCCACTGTATCAGTGACTTTACCACTTTCCCAAAGGCAGAAAATACAAAAAAAATTTAAAAAATGATCAGATCTGGGCTGGAACTTAGTGTTCAATGAATTTGTGTGATCTCTTGGTAGTCAAGATGACTCCCAGTCATTCAGCTGATACTGTTTTTCGTTGATCTTTTATACCTCTTTCTATGTTTCTTTCAACAAGGGTCTCCTTGATGATGAAAATGACAGATCAACATTACACTTATTAATGTAAGCAGAAAAAGACAATATGTTAACAAAAGCAAGACAAGTCAAACTGGAAAGAAAATGAGAAGTAAGGGTGAGTGAATGTGGGGGAACATTAATGGGAATAATATCTGGAGAGTAGGGGTGTCCAGACTCTCTCTATATATACTATTAGAGATGTGGGATAGAGATGAAGAGACTAGCCAAAACTGTGCTGCACCAAGAGGCAGGGAAGCTGGGGAGCAAGGTTGTAAGAAGAAACCTAGAACCAACCACACCAGCTCATCAATGATGGAAATGAATCTGAAAACTTTGCATCTCACACCTAAGAGCTTCCAAATGCAAAAGTACAGGCACAAACCTGACTGTTCTATGTCCAGAGCAGAAAGAGGATGCTGGGTTCAGCTCAGAAAGCCATCAATGGGTGACATAGCCAGAAAAGCTATCATTACAGTTCTGGAAAAGATTGTCTCAGGGGCTTGGCTGAGGCAAGGTAACTATTGTCTTAGTCAGTCTGAAAGAGACTATAGCCAACTCAAGGAATCACTCTCAGTGATTTAAGTCACTGAAACTTGGAGGATTTAAAGGACATTTTCATAGCTAATAGCTAATTGTGTCTGAATGCTCTTGAACCATGCTCTTGAACCTTCAGATCAGGCACAGTTGGGGTGCTTTTTGTTTTAACATTCAAATTGTCCCTAATTTCATACATTTTTCTCACTTTCCACTTCAACTCAACGGAAACTACTCTAATTCCTTGATTAAAGTCTTCCATCACTTAAAAAACAAACAAACGAACAAAAGCAAAGTATAACTTGTAGAAGGAAGGTTGGTCTTCCAGGTTACTTAGTCACAATTAGTCTTAAAGATAAAACAACTTAAGTGAATGTGTTCTATCTGTTATAGCATGAGAGGATATTCTGAAATATAGTTGCTTAGACAAAAGCACATTGCCACCATGAGAAAGATGGTGAGGGCAACAGTGGACTCACACATGGGTAGTTTCTGTTTTACAAACCATCTGATTCCCAATACACTCAAGAATCATTAATTTGCCAAGATAGCTTTTCTGAAACTCAAAACAGGGACTGGAGATCAGAGCCTTCTAATGTGGAATATTCCAAAGACCACCACCATTGGCCTACGATGAAAGGGATTGGAAAGACAGGTTTTACCCTTTAGAGGACTCAGACCTCAACAAATAGAAACAAACTGGGAACTCTGGAAGATGCCTTGAGCCCTCCAATTATTTTGAACAAATGTTATTTCTATTTCAATTGATTGGCCTTGAGTTTTTGCCAAAGGGCCACCACCAGGTCATTTTTTTGTACCACCTTAGAGTCATGCTTGATTTGTTTTTCATTTATTGCTCTATCTTAGGAGAAAATGGATTTGTTATCTTGGGTTTTGAAATCTGCTTGGTGAACTAAGGTAGTCCCATACTGTAGGAAACTGTCATTGTAGCCATTGTAGTTAAGAAAAGTTTAGATTTAAATCTCTAGCTATTGTGGGAAGTGGGGGTGGGGTTATACTTCTGCTTCCTGCCTTGGATGGAGCGGAGTAATCGTCTAATGGAAGATTACTTAGTTAAACACCACTGGTTGCCATAGGAGATCAAAGCACTAAGACAAATTCAGAGGTGGTTAGTAGGAATGAGGGTGAAGAAGAGCCTACTGTGGTCCAGGAAGGAAAGAAGAGCGTGGATTGACATGAATGTACTTAGGTAACCCCAATGCAAAATCATGATGTTAAAGGAAGTCTTAGCTTTCAGGAATGCTGTCAATATCCTGGCAGTGGATTCTCCCCACCAACACATGTGAGATCTGTTGGAAACCAAGAAATGTTTATAAGCCTGAATATAGACTGCTGACATCATTTTAGCCTGAGTAGACTAGTGATTGATTATAAGTATTTTTGTGTTAACAATCCAATTGGACACACATTATATTCACAATACTTTTATAGAACTAATTCTACAAAATGTGACAACAGAGTAACCACAGTCCGACAAGTCACTGCAGGACAATGCCTACGAGATGGAAGCACAACTACATTGGCTCTGCAGGGAGTGGACAGAGGTGGAAGCTCATTTTGCCTACATTGGTAGTTGGAGTCCTTAGTGGACATATGTTTTCATGGTGATCGCATTGCTTTGCTCTGGTCTGGTTTGTACTATCATAACTAGGTACCACAGAGTCATGGTCATCTAAAACATTAATGGAGGAGATGTCATGGGATTTTAGGGGCTATTTTGGTTAGATTGGGAAAATGTCCACATTTTACATTTTCAAGGAATTAAAAATCACAGTCACGCCCATGCTTCTCCAGAGACCCTGATGATCTTATCAGAGGTTGATCTCTATGAAGTTGAAAGACTTTCTGAGTCACTGGAACAAAATCAGTTGTTGAGTGACTATACACTGGGCATGCATGCAACAGCAGATCTGAGACATCACAATTGCATCTGATGGCTAGAAAAATCTTTTGACCACAGGTTAAAGTGATTGATACATTTGACTTCATTGCTGGTAATTTTCAAAGGCCTTTTTCTAACAGTCTATGGTAAGACATGACTTACTTTCCTTTCGGTTGGCATTGTGTTTGTAAATATTTTTAGCGAGTTTGAATGTTTTGTCCCAGCAATTCAACCAAGGAAAGCCAACAAATGAAAAACTAAGCAAAAGTCATCTCCTTGACAGTGGACATTGATGTGTAAACAAATGCTTCGTGCTAAGCATGAATACTTCTTAGATCCCAGTGTTAGGTAACACTACTCGTTTTTTGATATTCACAAACTTCCAGGCTAATAGCTCTCTGTGGGGGAAAGAATTCACCAGATCCTCCCACAGGTGACATAACTTGCTTGGGTGAATTAGAAGTATGAAATGGGAAGCATAACAGCTTGGAGGAGGTCCCACCATGAGAACAACAAACAGGCTGCTCTTGCTGCACAACTTCCGAATCCTAGGTGTGCCTATAACCCTTCCCCGTATCTTGAACTGGCTGCTTAAACCTGATCTGGCAACTGCAGAAAAGCTGCAAGAAGCTCTTTCCTTTAAATATATGAACAAAGGCTAAGAAATGCCAGATGAAAACTGAAACTACAAAGATCTGACTTTCAGCTGCAAAGGTAAGTTTGATTTGTTAAGAGCTGGTGTCAATGCAGATCAACACACACACCCATTCAAGGGAGAGGCAAATATTCACCTCTGCTCTTTTGACTTTTGTTTTTTGATTTACTAAAATATATGTGTACATTGTTGACTACCTTAAAATTCTTTTGGTAATCCATTTCCCTTAATTATAAATTGGGGAGGTGACCATCATTCTCCTCAAAGAAAAAGAGGGAAGGGGGAAGAGATACATATTAAGGAATCTGGCCACTTATTCATTTTGGTTTTACATATATGGGAAGATATCTGGCAATGAAAAAGAGAAAAGAAAAGAAAAAATATATTTTCTTTCTAATAAATAAAAATAATTTAAAACGCTAGAAGCTATACATGACTATTTTAGTATGTTCATTTATAAATGAAATCATTTTCTTTTCCAAAGTACATGGAAGCAATATTCAAGGCAAAGAGAAAGAGCTGTCTATTTTATTTTCTTGCAATTCTTGCTTACTCTAGTGTTTCCACCAGTGATTCGGCATGGAAGAGGAAGAAAAGTCACGTCACCATTTATGAAGTTTGTCAGGCTTTAAAAAAATAGTTCTGGTCTCCTGGGAGTCAACATTCATCTTCAACTTCTCTGATTGGAGGGATCAAGCTGCTTGTGGATTTATATTGGTTGATCTGGTTAGCCATGTGGGTACTCATGGGCTTGGTTTGAATGTTTCTGGGGTAGGCATTATCCGGTTCATCTGTAAACCATTTCTTTTCTGCTAAAGGGCAAAATGGATAGAGAACAAGAAGGAGAAATGAGAAGCTTAATTAGTCCTAGGTTAAGCTTTTGGAAAGTTCATTGAAAATGCATAAAGGTAATCAATAGAAGCTGGCAGTGAGTAATTGCTAAGACAGTGCAGTGTACAGAAACCCCCGGAACCTGAACATCCCTCTCTTTCCTGTAGCCAGTGAAGAACAAAATGAATGTGCTATTGAGACTGGGAGCTACTAAGAGCCGACCATTCTCAGAGACTAAGCTGGAGTAGATGGACATCATCCCTAGTGCGTAATAAGCAGTCCAGAGTCTTCCCCAGTTTCAACTCTCCCCAGCCTTTTCTTGGCTTTGTTACAACAAGCAGACTCAAAGGCAGATGTCAACTGGATCACTTCTTTCCTGTCTGCATCCTTCTGAAGGTCCAAGGGGTCTTAAGGGGATCCCATAGAATCTCTTGGCCAATGAGAGTAAAAATCAGAATAGGAAACTATTCTAAAAGAGAATTTTGAAATGGCTTTTATTTAAAGAAGAAAAGTCTGTAGGTATGAAGTCATGGAAAGAGTTTCAGGTGGCAGTGTCTCAGTTGACTATAATAACCCAAGCTGTCAGCAGTGAGCTCGTGGGGGCTTGCCACTTTCCTTTCCACCCGAAATACAGAAATGGCTGAGAGAAAGAGACTGCTGAGTCAGGACCTTTGTGTGTGTGTGTGTGTGTGTGTGTGTGTGTGTGTGTCGGGGGTGGTCTCTGCAGAGGAGCAGTCTCTGAGCTGAGTTGTGCTGTTTCACCTGGTTCTACTCAAATCTATATTCCTTTCTAGGATTGAAATTTTCTGAAAACTTGGCCGTGTGCACAGATAGGAAGGGACTGAGCAGTAGAATATCTAGCTTCGGGGATTGTAGGCAGAGGCAAGAGAGAGGGGAAGGAAAACAGCTTTCCAACACATTCACAGCTCTAGAGACACTGGTTCCTCTGGCTTCCATTTTTATTGTTTATGGAACAATTTACATCTGCCTTGTGTCTGGTTGTGGACCTACCTGTTTAAATGATTGCCCAGCTGGCTTGGTATATGTGTGTGTGCGTGAAAACATGCGCATGTGTGTGCATGCACGTGTGTTAGCTTATAAATTAAGCATCTGTGATTAGCTCACGATCGCTCTACTTCTTCCTTCTTGGTCTGTATTAACACCATTTCCAATGCCCTCGCTCCTCCATGTGGCTGCCTCTGGGGCTAGGATATGATTGGGAAAAGCCTAAAGGACGTTCAGCAGCTCAGTTTAGCCCTCAGGATACTTGCTACCTCTTGCGTGGTTCTCCCCATGATCCCTCCTGCTCTGGCTCTCCTACCTATTATAATTACGTTCACTTTGATTTGAACAGATTGGACGATAGGAATTCATAATGCTACATCCTCACAGCGAAGCTAACTGATTAAGTGCTTTAAATTATTCCCCCTGACAGAATGATAAAGTTACAATCTGTTCTGAGATGATCTACAGCTTGCCAGCCTCCTACAGCTTCTTTCTACATTCATTTATCTTTTTGTCAAGAGGAGGGTTTTTTTTTCCCCTAAGCTTCAATTCCATAGATCTTTTAAAGTCATCAGCACATCTGAATTATTAATGAGGCTTTAGAGGCAAGACTCCTGATGGGCTGGTTAAAAAAGGTTGTATAGAAATCTGGGACTGTGTACACATCAAAATAATTTCAGCTCCATTTAAAAAACCATTTAGTTCAAGTGTGACATAGATGAACCATTATGCATTTGTGGAAACCAATTTTTTTGTGATCTACGATTAAACTAACCTTTCAGAGAAGAGTAAAGTGTGATGGTTATCATGTTTTAAAAGCATTGCCAGGTCTCCGAAACAATTTCCAACTCTGACTTTCTCAAACAGCTTATGTGCAGAGATGAAACTCAGAGAGGAGCCTGGTGTTACTCTGTTTGCCCAAGCTGCCCTTGGCTCTGGCCGCACAGTTACGGGGAACGATTTTGCCGAAGGGATTCAGTGTTAGGTTGTGCATGCCAGGTAGAAGAGTGTCTTTGCTGATGGAAAGTGGGTGTGTTTTGCTGAAAGATCAGACAGCTGCAATTTGCTGAATTTTTTTTACAACTGCTGCAGAGAATAATTGTTGAGAAATTAGTATTTACAGTTCAATTCAAATGGGGGGGGGGGTATTTTTGACCTTTTGCCACCGAGAGAATATCAATTTCCTCCAGCTGTCTGAAAGAGAAACAGCATCATTGGCCTCATTTAAATTTCTTCTTTCTCTTTAAATTTCTTGCCACAAAAGGTAACCTGGGTGGAACAGCCCCAGTGGTTTAGGAAATGCAGCTTCAAGCAAGGAAAGAGTTGTAGGCAAACACCTCCTAATTGGCTGGTGAGAGTCTCACTATCCCTGAGAAGCCACTGTTTAATTCAGTGTCTCCTAAACTCTAAATCCTATGCTGTGGGAGGCTTGGTCAAGTAAGGAGTTAAGGAAATTGAACTAGTGAGGTGCTCTGGAGGTTATCTAAAATGTTTGGGGACAAAGGTCTGACAAACAGCTTCAGAGGGAAGTACATTTCAATGGTCACCATCCGCTGGGCTTCCATGGAATGTGTTTTGTGTAATAAGACAGTGACAATTTGGCATACAGAATCTTGTCCTTCAGAGATGAAGCTGTGCCAATAGATCACTATAAAACCAGGCATTAGGAAGAGGACTCAAAGCAGGGGTTCTGATGAGGACGGAAGTGAGTAAGGGAACTCCATTCTCATGCTTGGCTTATCTCTGTGTTCTATGTGGCCTTGTTTCACACCTAGGGTGAGAAGTTCTGTGGTCTGTGAAGGCCATTTTGGTGCCAGGCTCCCCCACAAAATAAATAAATAAATAAATAAATAAATAAATAAATAAATAAAGTAAAACAAAATTAAAAGACGTGTTTTGTTCATAAACTTCTTGTGGGTGGTATATATATGATACCCTATTCTGAGAACTCTGTGTGACCTCTCAGGAACTTTGGTCACAAGGCAGTTAGAGTTCCCTTCCACAAGGGAGGGAATGACATGTTACTATCTTTGGTAAGCAGATGGGTATAACAAAACAAAATTGAGAAAATAACTGGAGGGAAAATAACTGCTACATTATAGACTTTTTTTTCAAGACAGGGTTTCTCTGTGAAGCCCTGACTGTTGTGGAACTTGCTTTGTAGACCAGCCTGGCCTTGAACTCATAGAGACCTACCTGCCTCTGTCTCCCAAGTGCAGAACCACTGCCCTACTGCTATGTTATTGACAGTGTCATGTTATAGACAAACTAAGGCATTATGTACACTATGGATACACCAGGTGGAAATGGCCAGTGAAATGACAGAAGCTTATGGTCTAGAGTCAAGTGTACCTGGATCTCTCATATCCTATCTGCTCTGAAAAGGTTATATAAAGTATCTTGCTGTCTCTTATCTGCTCTTCTATAGAATAGGGGTGAAGAAGTAGCCTTCCTAATCTTGTTGGCTACGTCAATGAAACAGGTACCAATGGGCTTAGTACACATTCAGTTACATGGTAAGCAAATAATCTTTGCTAAGTTTGTTAATGTGATTAATGAAAGGACACCATTTTGTAGTGACTAAACTACACTGACTTTGGTATTCTTCATATTCCATATTGGTCATATGGAAATTCTAATGACCCCTACATTTTAAGAGAGTTGGATGAGTTTACAACTGTAACTTGCTGAGCACAGTAGCCATAATGATTGCCTAAGCATTTGCTTTAAGGTTAGCATTGATATGAGTAGGATGTCCAGGGTTGGGAGTGGGGGGATGGGAGGGTACCTTCAACATGTTTTGTTTACAAATGAAGTTCTTCAATGGAGGAGCCAGAGGCAGAGACCTAGGCTTTATAAATTGGGGGCTTGCCTGAAGAATGTAGATTGTGGCAATAGAGGTGATATGGTAGGATCTTACGGGTAGTTTTCATCTGGAAGCTGAATGAGAAGAAGGGGTAATATGGTGTTATGCTGGGGAATTCAGGGCTGATGTGCAGTGGGTCATTGTTTATAACATCCGTTTTCTCTTGATGAATGCTCTGCCTTTGGAGAACCACATGTGTCTTCCACCACTAGTATAAGGAAATGATAGGGTTAGGGTTTAGAACAAGGGATTAGACTTGCTCCTGGAGGTGAGTTACTATGGTTAGGAAGAGCTGAGCTACCAAAAGCTCCATAAGCAGGGGGAGAAACAGTTGCACTATGAACGCAGGGCTTTTGCTAGCTCCATGGGTTGTCAGGGCTGTGGGCTTTAGCCTTTTCACGTAACTACTCTCCCAAGAAGACTGCAGAAAGTGGAACTGATAACACAGTAAAGGCACCTGGAACAACAGGCTCTCTGTAACACCACCTGCTGAGGCTTTGAGAACAAAGGCGTGGATGGAAAAGATTCCATTTGGGTAGCAAGGACAATGAGACACCAGTGCTACAAGGAGCTTCAGCCTACAAGGGCAACTCCATGTGGTTTCCTGGATTACATTTCTGAAAGGCAGTATGGTGTTCTTCCTCTGCTCACAAAACCTGATGCCTCCCATACATAGCCATTCCATTGACAAAAGCATAGTTTCTACTAGGCCCAGACAGGTTTCCTTTGATCTCACTTCCCTGTCATGGACAACTATGACTGTCTGCTACTGCATCCCTGCATCCATCCAAGCCCCAAGGATACTCTTTCCTCTTAGGTGGCAGGAGTTTCTCTAGCTCTCTTCCATGTGTAGCTTCCTTATAGGAGATACTTAACAAGCTTAGTGACAGGTGCCCACAGCTACTTCCTTATCATATTATGACAAAGAAAGCATTGGCTGATGGAAGCTGGTGAAGAAATTGATTTGTACCCTGTCTTATCTTCCACTCCCTGAAGTTTCTGTACTTTCTTGTTCTTCAAGGAGCCTGTTGCTATAGGAACCTGGAAGGTTGATATAATTATCTCTATTGGGACACAGACACCTTTAAGGCATTCCCCATGCCGAAAGAGAGTCAGTCAAAGGTTCCTCTGGTCACCTAGGATCTCCATAATGCTGCCAACAGGCACAATCAGTCTCTCTAGTCACTATGCTCACAAGGCTTGTCCCCTGACTTGGAAGCAGAATCTGGCTCTAAGAGCCTGGCATCAGCAAATCAACTATGTCAACATCTCAGGCATTAATTTCCACTTCTCCAAAAATAAACCAAGGGGATATGGATAAATTATAAAAACAGTTTAAAAGTGTGAAAATGATTAAGATGAGAGTCTTTTCAAATACATATTATGCATACCTACTTTAATACCCTAATTCTAATTTCAGAATGGAATTTGAAACAGCTATGAAATACAGTGAGAACTGGAAAGTGCCAGGGTCCATTTGAGCTGGATTGGAGAAGGAGCTCAGCAGCAGCTCTTAGGGATGTTGACAGGTCCACAATTATCAGACAGCTGGTGCTGAACAAAACTCTCTCCTAGTTTACCAACTCACTTAACTTCTTCTGGACTTTCCAAAGCCTGAGCAAATTGAACTAAATGGCTGAAAAACTGTTTCTCTTCCAGAATAGGGAAGAGCACCGAGTTCCAAGCTGTGATTCTTATTAAGTGAATGCATTTTCACAGTGTTCTCTCACTGTCTATCATTTCTTGTTTGTTTCTAGTCTGGGTGAGGGGGAAGCAGGGAAGAGACAAATTATGAAGACGTCATCTGCCTCCTTCCTAAGGGAACTTCTGTTCTCAAGGAGGAGGAGCAGAGTCAAATGGAAAATGATGGAACAGACTCTTCACTGCATTAAGAAAAGTATAACATATAAGTTTCAGCTCTTATGAGAGAACTCAACATGATCCCTTTGCCACCATCAGATATATCAGTAGTTATCTCTGACCAGTTCTCAATGATCTGCAATTACCCAGTGGGGAGTGTGTGCCCAAAGTCCAGGGAAAACCCCCAAATTTCATCTCATGTCACAGTCTGTTCCCATTCCAGTCAATTGCAGACTCATCTTCTGGAGCCACTAAGTAAGTATGTTAAAAGACACTTTAGATTTACTTCTGTCTGCCCCATTCGTGGTTGGGATTTAACTAACATCTGGAAGGCAGGGGGCAGGAGTACTGTTCAGACTGAGTCATCAGCCCCTTCATCACTGGACATATGCTCTCAAGTCATTCACACAGCTCAACAGCTTTGACTTGGGTTCATACTGATCAAACAGGAAAGCAGACCAATGCATTTGCCATTAACAACCCTCCTACTACAAATGAAAGGAGGGTCAACCATTAACAGAGAAGCACATTCGCCAAATGGAATAGCTGTGAATGTTTTACAGAAAACAGTTATCAACTGGCATCATCCATCATCGCTTAATTTGGTGGGTCTTGCCAAGATCAACACAGAGATGTGAACAGACCAATGGGGGCTGGGTTTGGGTGGTGGTGGTGATGGGGGAAGTGGAGAAAGCTGGGTTTCTCAATGGGAAAATGCTTTTAGACTTGGGACAAGGTACCAAGGTGGGCAGGGAGGCCACGTGCAGGTTTGAAGGCAAGCCAGATGGAGAGAAGTTACCCCCAGATTACCCAAGCCCCAAACCCAAGAACATCAAAACAAACTCTAAAGGATCTAGCCATAGCAGCAGCACAGCCTCATTGCGCTGAGCAATTGAGAAAGTGGAGGAAGAAAAAGAAGAAGGAAGGGAGAAAAGAGGGAGAGGGGAAGGGGAGGGTGGAGAAGCAAAACAAAATAAATAGAACCACAAACAGAACAATAGAAATAAAAATAAACAAACCAATAACAGAATAAAATTTGTAACTCCTTTTTTTTTAATTCCACAAAAGTTTCACAAGGACAACGTTATAGAAGAAAACCCCCAGCAGTGGCTAGGTCATGCAGGAACCATTAATTGTCATACCTTGGCCCATTCTAGTCATCCTTGTTGCACTTTAGAGAGAGAAGTAAGCTATGTGAGTTTTACAATGCTTTTATACTGTCATATTTCCTGTTGAGCACTTTAACTGGCACATTCTTATAGTTATAAATGTTCTGAGGGCATAACTTCATAACCTCCTTTGCAAAGAATGCATGAAGATCCAAAACTAGGGGATATGTATATATAGTTATATATATAGTCTTATATATATAGTTATATATAAAGAGATTGATATATGTCATATACAAATCAAAATACGTAAAGACAAAAATAATTTGAAAAAAAAATACTTGTACTCACAGGACTTTTGAATTTACACGTATACATTGACTCCCCACCCATTGCTGGTTGGAGTACTACCCTGGCCCTGTCTTTGGTGTGGAAGGAGGTGGAGGTTCTGACCAAGTCTCACCATTTTTGTCAGTAAAAGTGCTTGTCAATTACACAGCAAACAAATCTCCAAAACCATCATGCTTGAGGGGACATGGGATCCAAAATCTAAACCCCAAACATTCACCATAAAAACACCTTTTTAAAAGAGATGCTACAGTTGTGCCGGATTTTCCCCCTCCTTTCTACCCCCTAATCTATCCATGGATTTCAAATAGGTTCATATGTGCCCAAGGCTAGTCTACCCATACCAGAATTTGGTTATGGTAAAGTTGGCCAATTCCTCAGAACTCCTACATTCCTAAAATATAATTTGCATGCATAAAACATCTGATAATTGTATATTGGGAAAAATGGATCAGTCTACCTTCCCTCCCTTTTTGACTAATAGTTTAAAAGAAGAAAGAAAGAGAACAAAAGAAAAAAACTCTACTGAAATGTGCTTGGCTCACTGTGGTGGTCCTTTCCTTCCCATCTTGAAATGACAGGGAGAAGCTCTCTTCCCATCACTCGCTTATCATGAGAATTGGCTGTATGTTAAAGAGCTTGTCTATGCTCAACCTCTCCTGCCAGTCTTCTGCTGTGGGACAGAGCATCATACAGTTGTGCCAGCCATTTAAATGTGGTGGCTAGCTTTTGTCTTTATTGAGTCAACCAACTGTGGTTCCATCATCCTACATCCTGATTTATCTAATGCCTACAAAAAACATTATCTGCCACTGGGTCTTTCTCCCTCTCGCTCCATCAGTGCCCCAGCCTGAATTCTACCTGGCATTGGGGCCCTCGTTAGTCAAACAAAGGGGGGTAAAAAGGTCCCCTGAGAATGCATGGAAAAATACTTGCTCTTTTCTGAGCGTTATTTATTCTGTACATAAGGTAAGTGATTCACCTTTTAAAAGAGGTAAAAGTCCCAGGAAGGCAGTTCTTAATGACTTACATCTGATATTTATGATACATATGGCTTTTCATCCCAAATGTCAAAAGTGAAAGAAAAAAAACTCGATATCCCTCTGGCAGCATGAGGAGACAGAAGAACAATTTAATATGCAACCAAACTTCTTTTCAGGTAAATGAAATGACTAGGATTTGATACATCCAGGAGTGGAAACCTGTTTCTCAGCATTAAAGTTAGAAACATCCGCTTGAACTCCTGAAAGAAGCTAGCTCGGAGACACAAAGGCTTTGGTGAATAAGTAAAAAAATCTGATGCTCTCTCGAGACAGATACTTAATCATCTTCCACACACACTTTGAAAGCTTTTCAAATGTTTTGCCATACTTTAGCCCAGAGTGGAAAGGATCAATGCAGGTTCATTGCTTTTGGTTGCTTGTTTTAAATGGATTGTATGCTAACTTACTGTGTGTGTATAAAAAGAAAGAGAGAAAAGGAATAACAAAAACAAACAAACAAAAAAATCAAAACCCAAAGCATTCTGATGATCCTGATAAATCGGAATAAACCTGCTTTGCTTAACTGACACAGATCACAGGCCCTCACTCCTAATCTGTGACCTCATTCCCATAGTGAGCTATTTATGTCTGGAGGATGCCTTTGGGTTATTTCCCCCTTAGAATCATAAATAACTTTTGGTCCGTCCGCTTATTTGCTGTTGTGTTCAAGGGTTTTATGGTGGTGAAATAAAAATGACAACCACATGCACACTATCATACATATGCAAATGTGTAAAAAAAAAAAGAAAGGAAAGAAAGGAAAGAAAAATAGGGGGCTACGGGGAACAGGGAAGTTACTCTGTTGGAATACCAACTGGGGAAATGAGTAGCAGAAACAGTTTCACACATGGTGCCGGTGGATACACATATCAAAGCCGCTCTTCCTGAACGTACTTCTGTTTGTCGCGAGACTCCCTGGACTTGGGCCGGTTCGGCCGATTTGCTGTGGACGGGATGGAGTGGACAGAGGAGCTCTTCTTACTGGAGGACTGTGAGGAGTGGGAGGAATGAGACAGGCTGGCCCGGGACTGGCCAGCGTTGTGGTCAAACTGCATCAGGCAGAAGATCAGGTCTGTCGGGACGAGCTCAAACTCGTAGGGGGGATTGGTGATGACGTACCTAGACAGAGAATGCAAAGGTTATCACGGGCTGCTGAGTGAAGCAGACACACGACTTAACTCATTGCCTGTCTACTCCAATCTGTCCGAGGAACTGGATGATGTACTCAGTCCAGTAACCTCAAATTCTCTTCCAACTTAAAGAAAATCGTCATGTTTAACTCAACAAGGCAGTCAGAAGGCCGGGCAGAAGAGCCAAGTCAGAGCTGGTAATGAAAACGCCACATCATGATTCCTATGAACCATATGTGTTTTTCCATACAAGGATCAAATTCATGACAAATAGTCACCCAACTGTGCTGTAACTTCCATGCTAGAATGTCCTGACAGTCACAGTCCCCTGGTCACAAGAGTTTGTCCTGCCTCCTGCCTGTTAGATCAAGCTTTCTCTGGATGGCTACAATGATCACCATTGTAGCCTTGATCACCATCAAGGATGGCAAAGTATGATCTCAGCCTCCCAGAAGCCTCAGAATAATGCAGATCATTGACCTGGGTGAGGGTAGAGCTTAGTGGCAGTGCATTTGCTTTGCATACAAGAGGCCCTGGACTCAGGAAAGAAAGAAGGAAAGGAGGGTGAAAGGGAGGGAGGGAGGGTGAGAGGGAGGGAGGGAAGGAAGGAAGGAAGGAAGGAAGGAAGGAAGGAAGGAAGGAAGGAAGATTTGTCTGCCCCTGACTTCCCAGTGCTGGGATTAAAGGCATGCAGACTAACACCTGGCATTAGCCTGCAACACGTTTTAACTCCGGCTATGTAATATAATTCTCAGGCATTAAATATATAAACATTGTTAAGTAATTTTTAAAAGTACATGTACATTTTTTCCTTACACACTACAGAAATTACTCTAATCACAATATTTTAAAAATAATTTATTTTTCTTTTATGTGCATTGGTGTTTTTCTTGCATGTATGTATGTGGGAGGTGTTGGATCCCCTGGAACTAAAGCTACAGACAGTTGTGAGCTGCTATGTGTGTGCCAGGAATTGAATCTGGGTCCTCTGGGAGAACAGACAGGGCTTTTAATTGCTGAGCCATCTTTCCAGCCCCCAGTATTTAAAAAAACAAACAAAAAACCCAGATGATTATAATCTACACATCTGAGAAATACCTCTATGGTACTATTTCCTGGAGTACACTACACAAATGGATTTTGATAATTCTTCGATTAATATTTTGCCTGCTATGAGTTTATATTAAGGCATATAAAATAAAGAAGAACAACTAGCATACCCAAACCATCATATATTTTTTGTTTAAGGTGATAATATAAAAGTTTCTTAAAATTAAATATACAAAATAAAGTGAGTCAATTACAAACTGTATGGAACAAAAAATATCAATGTGAAGCATCTCCACATTAGGGACCAAGGAAGTAATGCAAGGAACCACAGCCTGGGATTCTGACTTTTGTAATGGGTAAAGGTGCTACTTTACAAAACACAGATTCTTCCCTCAATGGCTTCACATTCATTATTAGTAGTTTTTAAAAAAGAAATCTTTCTTATAACTCCTCAGCTCAGTGTTGGATTTAATGCAGGCAGTGTGTTGAAAGCATACACACAGAGGAAACAAGAGAAAGCATTGATGCCATTTCATTTGGGTGAGATGGCAAAGAAGGAAGACACACTCACCTTTTTGTACACTGGCTGGGGGTGCTGAGGTGGGCATCTCTCAGCCGGTAAATTCCAAAACAAAGCATATTATATGTTTTCAGAGCTTTGCAGAACAGATCACCATAACAACCACCATCCTGGGAGACAACAAAGGAACCAAGAGAAACATCAGGTTTTGTTTTTCTGGGAATCAAGGTGTGTGTGTGTGTGTGTGTGTGTGTGTGTGTGTGTGTGATGGGAGGACCTTTTCATAGAAGCTTGTTTTATGTCTCTGGGGTTTAAGGGTCTATTCCAAGAGACCGTGGCTGAAGACATCAGTGTGGTTAACAGCTTGGACCCAGTATGTTTGACTTTAGGGATCTGACAACCACAGGAGCTTCCTCTGGTGTCCACAGAGTTGTGTCCATAGCTCAAATACACTTTTGTCTGCCTTCACCTGAGGTGGGGACATGACACTAGAAGGTCCCAGTTGTATAGCTAGAGAGAAGAAATGATCTCTGCAAAGCAAGGATTATATTTCCTGTGTCCACTGTGATGGGACCATGTTGTCAAAACTGCCCAAGTGATAATGAAAACCACTGCAAGAATAAAAGAGCACCCACAAGCCCTAATGTGGTAAGACTCATTCAGATAAGGACTGTGTGAAAAGCACAATTTGCAGACCTCAGAGATGTCTACAGGAAAGAGCTTGTGGGAGTCTGCAGGTGAGATAACTGGGATTCACTGTACTAATCAGTTCACAACCATCCCGAGTTCTGGGGCTTAACTCAGAAGGTGAAAACAATGTGATGGTTTGCAAATGCATAGAAAATTCTGGGCTTCATGTAGATATGTGACTCCAAGTAGACTTTATTTTACAGAACAGCATGGCAGAGTAGATTCATAAGGAACTGAGGGAATGTATTTGTCTTTGCTATCACTGGAATTCCCATGATGGGCATCATAGTAGACAACAAATGGTCCCACATTTTTCCATTATTGAAAATATTAATCTGATTCGAGTGTATTAGTAAGGAAGTGATAAGGATTAGAGCCACTGATAATGGAAGTTGACTTTCAAAACAGCCCCAGTCTAAAATGGGTCTGGGCCCATAAGTAGCCATTTGATGTGTTACAAAACAAGACCTTTTCCATGATGGGACATTGTGGGTAATATTAGTGTGTGTGTGTGTGTGTGTGTGTGTGTGTGTGTGTGTGTGTGTGTGTAATAGATATATGCAACCCCAAGGCTCATGGTTCCATTTCTTAAACATATCTATGCAGGTGAGTTTGGAGTAAAGGTCAACATGACACATTTTGTCCAAAGTGTATGACACAGCACAGAGTATAGAGTAATAAGTACAGAGAATCCAAGGAGAAACTCTGGTCCCCTCATTAAAGAAGTGTGACTGGGTCCAGACTAAGAAATCCCAAGACCAGGGTTTTGAATTAGAGATCACAAGACTTTGAAAGTGCCAGTTGAGATTCTGTCACTTTTATCAGTTGTTCTGCATACACACAACTGCTATGATGCTTCAAAACTCACCAGTGCCTCGATGGTACTATGAACAAAAACTCCTGAAAAGAAGCTATGTCTCTTGAGACTGATGATTAGATTAGAAAGTTGCATATCCAGAAGCTAATTACCTTATCTTGGGCTACTTCTAGCCCTCTAGAACAACCATCCCCTGCCCAAATCTCTCCAGAACTAGCATCCTGTGGCCAATAACAACCTTTTGGAATCTGTTAACTTAGCAGACCACTAGCTTCCACCAACTCAAAGCTAAGAATGTCATCAGATGGTCTCTTGGGCCTACGGTAATCTTTCCCCATCTTGTTGTACCTGCCTCTGCTGGACCCACCAGTATCTTTTAAAGTTGCCTTAAATTCTGACTTCCTTGCTTGGTAAAACATACAGCTTCATTAATTTGCTTCCAGGAAGGAACAGGGAATCCAGGATAACCTAAATCCGTGTTTCTGAGCCCTGGTCCCTCAAATGGCTCCAGAATAAACTATCTCTTATTCCCTTTTTAAGATGAGAGCTGTAACTTTTGTGTCAACAGTGTATAAATACAAAAACTCTGGTAGTAGGGTTTGAGACACAGAATCCCTATGTTCAGACAGATTCATTACAAAGTACCTCTGAGCTATAAGGGCCCTGTGAAAATGTTTCCTAAACTTAGCTATGTGGTCTTGGCAACTATCCCTTTCATCTCTGGGAAGAAAACATTTGAGGAAGACAGCAATGGAGTAGAGACTCATAGCTCCAAAGCCAAGATGCCTTGATGCAAATGCCTCATGCCTCAGTTGCCTGAGAGCAACACATCAATGATCTAATAGGAGGATTTGCATGAATATCTATGTATAAAGTGTAGGGCCTGGTAAATAGGGCCCCACAAATTCTATCTGTTTAGTCTATTACAATGGAAGAGAGAAACATAGATGCTTAGCCTGTCACCATTTGACACAGTTCATTCTTATCAGGCTTGATGCAAGTGCTGGGCTTAGGAATTGTATAGGCTGTAGACTTACCCCTAAGTCTGCAAAGGGTCCATCCAACAGGGCTAACTGAGCCACTCGGCAACGGTCCCTGTTGGCCAGCGTCTGGGGAGTGCTGTAGCCCCCTCGAAGCGCATTCTCCTCAGCAATCAGAGCCTCAAGCTCTGGCGTGGCTCCTCCTGTCACCAGGGTCCGTATCAGGGTGAGGATATTGTCATTGAAGTATGTCTGAGGAAGAAGGTAGAGGAGAAGCACTCTTAAGCAAACAACCTATAGTCACCACAGCTGACATCCAAATTACAACTTTTCTTGGTCTCTCCCATGTAAAGTTCTGGCCTGTCTCTTCAAATAATTTCCTATGGGAAGGGAAATGACAGCAGCCTCCAATTATTCCGTTCTCTTCTCTCCTGCTTGGTTACACTATGGGGACTTGACTTAAAGACCAAATGAAGGAAAGAAGGGGGGAGGAAGCAAGGAAGGAAGGAAGGAAGGAAGGAAGGAAGGAAGGAAGGAAGGAAGGAAGGAGGAAAGAAAGAAAGAAAGAAAGAAAGAAAGAAAGAAAGAAAGAAAGAAAGAAAGAGAAAGAGAGAAAGACAGAAGAAAAAAGAAAGAAAGAAAGAAAGAAAGAAAGAAAGAAAGAAAGAAAGAAAGAAAGGGAACCAGAGTGTTCTACATAAAGACTGATGTCTGAAAAACTGGTGTTGGTAGATGTGCAAACACTGTCTTGCCTATGTAAGCTTAAAAAACATCAACTGGGACACTAGGGGCAAAATAAAATCCAGCATGCCTGGGCTGCCACCCAAAGGAGAGCAACCACTGAGTTCCTGTCACCCATATGTTAGGAGGCTACCACAAATGGCACAACTCCTTTCTGTTTGAAATCTTGTATGCCACACACTCAACAGTTTATCATAGATGCTGATAATGGTTGGACCCAGGAATCATCACCAGTATAGTAGCTGGGGAAATCTATAAGCTGCATGTCCTGATGTGTGCATCTTGGTTTTTACAAATAACTTAAGCTGTCTGAGGCAAATATAGCTGATGTAAAGAACTCTTTCCTTTACATGTCTATTTCTCACCCACATGGTATGTCCAGAAGGCAGCAATGGGAGCTTTAAAAATTAATAGAATGTCTAAGACCTTAAAATGAATTTGAGAAAATATCAGTTAAAGGCTGTGTGTTCCATTTTCTTGCATGAGGAGACGTGAAAGCATGTAAATAAAAACAAACCCAATTTTGGGGTGTGGCTTTTGGGGCATTTGGACAACCCTGGAGCAGGCTAGAAATGACAGGTGCATTCTTATTTGCAACTTACTTGAGAGTATACGTGGCACTGCATCATGGGGAACAAAACAGACATGGATGAGTCCTCATTTTGCTCTGTCACTAGCTTTGTGTCATCTTGGACATCAATGTTTACAGTCATTAAAATTAGCATTAACATGGTATATGCAGAGAATTCCACACGGGCTTCTAAGTTAAGAAGATGCTGCTGGAGGGCCTGGATTTTGTGTTCTTCATTGAAACACTCAACCAAAGAGCACATGGAATTCCAGATGCAAAGAATGCTGGGGAAGTTACACACAGGCTATCCTGCTGAGAATTTATGCTCAAGAGTTCAGCTGTTCCCTGGGGTGGACAAGCAGAACTGAGGACATCCAAGGGAGTAGATGCAGGTGGGATGGCTAAGGGGGCTGGAGTCATGCGGACTTCACCTTTCACAAGTTCTGTGACCTTCGAAAGTTATGAAACATTTTTGGTCTCAGTGCCATCATCTGTAAAATGGGATATCAGAGTAGCTATGGATTCCCTGTTGCCTACCTGAAGGACTGAGAAGAAACTCAGGGCCCAGGAAGTGCTGGTAAGTGTGCCTGGCCTGATCCTAGAGACATGGGGGAAGATACCCAAACATCCCTTGATTGCTCTTTTTACTGTTTCAGTTTTTGTCCTGGAAGGTGGAAGGCCATTATTGTCCTTCATCCTGGAACCTCTTATCTCTCAGTCAACCTCAGTGCCCAAGCTGTCTAGAGCAGTGGTTCTCAACTTTGCTAATTCTGTGCCCCTTTAATACAGTTCCTCATGTTGTATTGACCTTCAACTATGAAATTATTTTTGTTGCTACTTCCTAACTAATTTTGCTACTGTTATGAATCAAATGGTATCTGATATACAGAGAATCTGATATGCAAGCCATGTGAAAGGGTCCTTCAACCCCAAAGGGGTCAAGACCCACATGTTGAGAACTGCTCTTCTAGACTAAGGAATAATGTAGTGAAGGTACTGTGAACTACAACCTGGAGATTTATTACATTGCTGAAAGACAAACATTTCCCAATGTCTTCTCAATGGTCAAATATCTCACTCAGTCCTGTCTACCATATTAAATAAGAGAGAATTGGCCAGAGAACTGACAAGTACCTTTGTGCTCCAATTACCATTCTAGACTAATGACTGGGCGATCTAACAGCAGGTAATAGATGGTAAACATTCACGACCCCATTTGCTGAACATGCCCTGCCCAAATATAAAGAATTGAGGGACATTATTTTCTTTCAAAAGGAAACAGTTTTCAAGGTAAAATGCAAAAGAATCTTTTTAACTAGGTAAGTAGTCACTAGAAGATCTAACCTGCCAAAGTATAGAGATTAAATAGTAGAGTATTTGGTTCCAACTGTAACAGCTAAATTACCCTCTCCAAAGCTCAGGGAACACTATACAAGGAAGGGCTAGAATAATGTAAGCCAGAAGATGGAGAAATGTACATCACAAGAGGTCTTCTGGACAAGTCATGGCCAATGCACTTACTAAAAACAGCTATGGTCATCTCCCGGGACCTGCACAAAATTGAACCAACTAATATTTCATCATGGATAGGGAAGAAGGCAGGGAGGCCCCACCCCTGCTTGAGGAACTATTAGCAATTAAAACCTGTTGGTGGAAAGGCTATTCTCTTCAGTGGTGCAGCCAATAGCAAGTTTCCTTTCTCCAAGAAACATCCTCCTGCCCATGCTCATGCAAAAATCATTAATTAAACTCAGTGGATTGCATACCAAATGATCATGCAAAAGTAGAAGCAAGACTTAGTGAGACAAAAAAGTTTTGGTGGAACAGAGAAAGAAGGGAGTAAAAGTAACTGAAATTCGTTATATATAAATGGATGAAATTGTCAAACAAGAAAAAAGTCTTAATTAGGAATATACAGGAAAAAGTCAATGGTTATTCATAATACTTTATTATGGATGAGTGTGCTTTTCCCTTATAATCAGGAACAAAAAGGATAGTTCTCCTCCAAAACAATACAGAGAAAACCTGTCTCAGAAAAAAACGGACAGTTCTCATGACTTCTATTTGAAGTTACACTGTAAGTTTTAGTCAGTTAGAAAGAAATAAAAGGCATTCATACTGGAAAAGAAGGAAGATTATCTCCATTCACAAGTGCCCTGGCATTATGTAAAGAAAATCCCAAGAAACCCACTTAAATGATCATAGGTATTATGAGTTCAGTAAGATTTCAGGCTACAAATGCAACATGCAAAAATCAAACATTTTTCTATGTGAACAAGAAAAACTTAAGAAAGAAACTCTACAAGGTTGGAGAGGTAGCTCAGTGGTTAAGAGTACTGTCTGCTCTTCTGGAGGTCCTGAGTTCAATTCCCAGCAACCATGTGGTGGCTCACAGCCATCTATAATGAGATCTAGTGTACTTTTCTGGTATACAGGCAGAACACCAAATACATTAAATAAATAAATAAATAAATAAATAAATAAATAAATAAATCTTTAACAAGGAAAGAAAGAGAGAAACACTACTTTTAACAGCATTGAAAATAAAAAAATGCTTAAGGAGAAACTTATTCAAAGAGTTCAAAGGTTGGTATACTGAAAGCTATACAACATTACAAAAGATATGAATGAAATCTATATAAATAGAAAGATATCCCATATTCATGGATTGGAAGATATAATTGAAACAATAACAAAAACCTTAAATGTTATACAGATTCAAAACATTACTATCAAATTTGACATGGAATTTCAAGAAACAAAAAATGTTATATCGATCATATAAAAAGCAACTAGAAATAAAATTGGAGGGTCCCGACCTCTGATTTCAATATATACTATAAATACTGGCAAGATAACCAGCCAATGGAACAGAATTGAATATCTAGAAAAAAACTGGTAGAGTTGCTGTTAAGTGACTTTGGATGAGGATATCATGAAGCTTTATAAAAGAAAGGATAGTCTGTTAAATAAACAGTGTTACAACAACTGACATCAACATGTAGATGAAAATGTTGGACCTACTCCTCACACCATATGCGAAACAACACAAGTCAAAGACCTGAATGTTACAGCTAAAAGTACAGAGTGCTAAGAAGAAATAAGTGGTAAATCCTTATGACTTCAATTTGAAAATTATCTTAGATAAGATGTCAAAATCATAGGCTACACAAGGAAATGTGATCATTTGTATCTTGTAATATTTTTTAATTATACATTGGAAGACATTATATAGAAAGTAAAAATTCTCTGTAAAATTAGAGGAAATATTTGAGAATAATGTATCTTACTAAGGTGTATTATCCAGTGTTTAAAGTCCTCCGATAACAGGACAGAGAAAAGGCAATAAATCTGAATAATAGAAAAAGGATGAGGCTTGAATAAGCATTGCTTCAAAACAAGGTAGATAAGTCATCAAGAGACACAAGGAGACCTACCATCAGTAGTCATAAGGGCTACTTAACCATGGGTCCCAAAAACTCTATCTAACTATACCCAAGGGGAATGAAAGACACATCAGAACAAAACCTCATGCAGAGAGAGTCACAACGGCATCATCCACCATAGTCAAAAGGACTGGAAACAAATAAACCGGCAATGGGTTAATGGATGCAGCACAAAGTGTTATAACCATGAGGTCAATATTACTTGTGCATAAAAAGAAATAAAGTACATGCTTCAACATGGATGGACCATAAACACAAATAAGATTTCATTCATATGAAACATCCAGAAAAGGCAATTCTAGAGAGACGGGGATAAATACCAGTGGATGTTCAGGGCTGAGTGGCTAAAGTAATAAGGGAAATGAGGACAGATTTCTCTTGGAAGTTATGAGACTGTTCTTAAAGGATCCTTGGAGATGTTTACATATGCTTAAAAAACCCATAAAATCGTATACTTGGGTGAATTTTATGGTCTATTAATATTCCAATAAAACACTTCTTGAAAGAACTGGTTAAAAGATAATTACATGGTTAAAAGATAATTATGTTTATAATGGCTAATTTTTTATATGTGGAGTATAAGCTGTAAAACTGAAAACTGTGTAAGTACATATACATGCATACATGCACAGGTGCATACATGAAACCCACACACACTTGTGGGCACACACACACACACACACACACACACACACACACACACACACACACATGCACACACAGTCAGTGATGGGGAGTACATGTTTTACTGTCCTTAAAAAAAAAAAAAAAAGAATGATAAACACTGAAGATGGAGATTCACATGATAAAGTGTCTACATGTTAAAGGTGTGAACAGAATTCAAAAAGCTAAGAGGAGAAAGCGCTTCAAACAACAACCTGTCCTGTTGCCCTGATGGGGAACAAGAGCCTAAGAAACACACCAGGGGTCTCACCAAACATGCAAGGTCAGTGCCAAGTCCTGTGCCAGGTGAGCACTTAAATTTAATTACAAAATGGTGAATGACAGCGCTGCTCTCAGAACAAACGGATAAAATTAGGGGAACCCAGGCTTCCATAAGGAACATAACAGGCATGTCAAATAAGTTTGAAACAATACCTTTGTTCCAAGAATTGTATAGGCTATGAAACTGTCCACCTAATTTGTGAAAACAATAAGGATGATACTGGATCTTTGAGTACTAAAGAATTTATTCACTTCATTTTCAAAGATGATTTTATTTTAAATTATGTGTCAGGGGTATGTGCATATGAGCATATAAGTACAGGTGCCTGGGGAGATCATAAGAGGGGCCACACCCCCTAGGGCTGGAGTTACAGGCAGTTCTAAGCTGCCTGACCAGGAATTGAACTTAGGTCCTCTGCAAGAGCAATATACAGCTCTTAACTTTTGATCCATCTCTACAGCCTGCTATTTATTTCATCTTTAAAGGATACTCAGAATAAAAAATAGCTTTTTTAAAATGTAATTGAAAAATTTACCTTAAAGGGGGCCAATTTGGTTTTAAAATACTGGTGAGGTTTATCAAGTCATGCAACTTTAAAATGCTGTCAGGAGACTGGAGAGTCAAGAAGATATCCGCCATGCAAGCATGAGGACTTGAGTTCAGACCCCCAACACCCACAGAAGAAGCCAAGTATGGTGGAGTATGCCTGCCATTGTAGCACTAGGCAGACAAAAGCAAGATGATCTCAGGACCTTACAGGCCAGTCAATTTTGTGGGATCCTCGAGTTCCAGGTACAGTGTGAGATGCTATCTCAAAAAATAATGTGAAAAGTAATAAAAGACAAATGTTCCTGACTGTTATTCTCCATGACATGCAAGGACACACGCAAATGTGCACACACAAAAGGCTGTCATACTTATTTCTTAAAAACTAAGTGCAAGGCTGGAGAGAAGGCTCAGTCATTAAAGGTTAGGCTCACAACCAAAAACTAAGTATAAATGTCAAAATTAATTCTGAATAGGAAAATAACAACATAAACCCATCTATTTACTATAATATCATTAGAATTGTTCTTAAAGTCAGAAAAATGAGATAGGAGGGTGGAGAAGGAAATAATACCTTTAAATAGGTTGTATAAGGGAGAATCCAAGAGATGCTAGAGTTTCCTAGGTAATGATATTTAAAATACAGGTTTTGAGAATATTTATAGAGGGGACCATCAAATATTGACTAGTTGGATGACAAAAAGTAATTATAGAATCAAGTAAAAGTTATAATAGTGTAGGATTAAACATAGGGTTATATGTATAACTGAACATAATGAGCTAAAGAATTTACAAAATGATAAAGATTTTCAGACCTATTAAGAAACAAAATTAATGACAAATTAGCGTTTTGATATTAAATAAATGGGACAATAAAATATATTTTAAGGCAATTTCCAAAATATGATGAGTTTACAGTGATCATAGCTAACATTTACAAAAGAGCTACAACTTTTTATGGGTAAAAGATAACAGCAACAATAGTAAATAGCCACTGTTTCAAGGGAGCCATGCAGGTTTTTACAGACAGGGTTAGCTGATACAGTCCAGCAAGCCTCTCACAGCACTGGACAAAGATGATTTCTCCACAAGTGGATCTGGGGCAAGCTGGCTACCTGGAAATTTCTTTCAGCAGTATAATAATGATTGAATAAATAATGGTACACTCATACAATATACATTGTATGTATAGTAATATGCTTTCAGAAAATGATGGTATGGTGAGAATACAGATTGCTAAAAATATTGAAGTAGAATCTAAAAAACGCTAGGATTCAAAAATCATGTCAAAAACACACAAGCCAACTGGCAGATACTCCTGTATTCTGTAAAACTAAAATCTTGAACTGAAATTTTCCATTTCATAGATTTTCTACTGTGAAAATATTTACTTTAAATTATAAGAGAGGAAAGGGAGTATCATTTAAAAATTAAATTAATACAGCTAAATTATTCATCTCTTTTTGATAGTTCTTTATACAGTAAAAAGTCTTTAATGATAAAACTGAAATTATCAGAACAAAACAATATTTACATGACTAGCTACAATTTAAAATGCATATATTTAAAATTATGACAAACATGGTTAAAGATTCTCCTAGAGAAAATGACAACATAGAGAACCACAGCACTTGAGATGGCATTTGAACACTCAAAATGAGAGTGTGTGGGCACACTTGCTCTTGGGAAATAATCATGAAATATGGTCATGAGCTTTACATATGTTCATATTTGCTCAAAACCCACAAAGTTTACCTCAAAGAAATGCAATGTTACTCGTTCCAAGATTCATGTACAAAATGCTTAACTCTGGGTGTTACATATTCTATCTGGAACTTCCTCCAAAGGTCCATATGTGAAGGTGTGGTCTCTAGCATGGTGCTGTTGAGAAGTGGTGGAGCCTTACCAGGTGGGCCTGGAGGGAAGGTTTCTGGACAATTTAGAGCACATCCTTATGAAGGATTATGGGATGCTAGTCACTTCATTTTTGGGGGGAGGGGGATTGAGGCAGGGTTTCTCTGTGGCTTTGGAGGCTGTCCTGGAACTAGTTCCTGTAGACCAGGCTGATCTCCAACTCACAGAAATCCACCTGCCTCTGCCTCCCTAGTGCTGGAATAAAAGGCATGCACCGCCGCCACCACCACCACCCTGCACTAGTCACTTCTTTCTGTCATGGATGACTCAACCAAAGCCCAGTGCAGCCAGGCCAATCAGTTATGAGCTGAAACCTCCAAAACCATGAGCCTAAATCAATCTTTTCTTTACCTAAGTTGATGATTTAAGATATCTATTATAGTGACTGAAAGCAAAGATACACAGTTGTTATTGTAGCAAAATGTTTTAAAAACTATAAAACAATAGAGTAAAAGCTTGTGGTACATCCCAGAAAAGTGTGTCATGAAATCCTATGGAAGTTTTACAAATCCTGACATTAAAAAATAAAACATGCTAAATTCTCTTGACACATTACTGACTAAAAAGGAAGAATTAACCAAAATTTAAAACTGGAAGCTCTGTCTATCATCTATTACCTGTCTGTCTATCATATATCTATACATAATATAATACTAAATAGTTTTCTTCAGTCTTGGAAATATGGATCATTTCAATATTTTTCTACATTCTTGTGCTTCCTAAATTTTCCAAAAGGAACATGGCTATCTTTTTCTATGTGAACCTGAAGTTTACTTTAAGCAAAGAGTATAGTAAAGTTGCCTGTTGGTCAATATGGAAGGGAATAGTTTAAATTATTAGGATTTTACCTCAATATCAAACCCTTTCAGTACTGAAATGACTTATACAGAAACACTGGCACTTATTGAGTACCCAATAACCCCCGAATATTAGAGTGACCTGCATTTGTATGCATTTCAAAGACAGCATCTCAGAATTGCCCAGGAATGATTCAACTTGAAAGGAGGAGACAGGGCTTATAGGTGCTTGAACATTCAAAAGCCTTTGATCAAGCACTGTTCCAGGGCTTTGTGCAGAGGAAGGGGCAGTTTCAGCACCATGGAGCAAAACAGGCACTAGACCACCAAATGCCAATTATCAAAGACTGTTCTTACAGAAGGTAAAGCAGCCAGAGTGCACATTATTTTATAGATTAATGAAAATTCTGGCATTAAGGATCTACAGGCTGTAAAGAGAGATTATGAAGTGCATGCATGAACCTTTGTCTTGCACACTCTTATACACCTCCAGACTTTCCCATGCCTCACTGTGTACCAAGTCCATGGCAGTGGCACTGGGAGCCTTATGAGGGACTCCTGCATAAGGCCTATGTACTGAAAGGCTAGTCCACAAACTTCCCGCCCATTCCGTATCATGTTGTATTTGGTGCCTGAAATCAGGACAGCTGTGTAGTCTAAAGAATACAGGGCCTACTTCTTACAGTGAAGACAGGGGCCAGCACTTTCTCAGGCAAGGCTTTCTTTGTAGTAGAGAGAGCAGACATTCTGATTATGAGTTTTTAAATTTTTAACATATTTATGTGTGTGTAGGGGGTGTGCTATGGTGTGCCTTTGGAGAGCAAAGAAAACTTGGGGCAGTTGATTCTCTTCTTCATGTGAGTCCTAGGGATCAAATTCAGGTCACTAAGTTTAGCAGCAAGTGTCTTTACCTCTAAACCATCTCACCCTGACCTAGGGTATAGTCTTTAATCCCTTTTTGGCTACTCAATAGCTATGAGGTAACATTGCCCAAATTTCCTATGTCTTGAACCCCTCCTCAACATAACTGGGGGAAAAAGGAAGCAAAACACAAATTTATAGACTAATGTTAAACAAGAGAACTTGTATAGTGTAATTTCCCATATGTAACTAATACTCGGTGACTTGCAGCTTATAAAAAAGTACACCCAATGCAGTCAATTTAGAAAATGCCGCCTCACTCTGCTCCTGTGCTTTCATCTCTAATAAGGAGGGCCACTTCAATCATGCATGAGGTTCCCTTGCCCTCTAGCATTGAGTGGTCCATGGGTCCTGTAGGGATACACAGCAAAATCATGAGGGACTGGGATAAGGACCAAGAAATTGCAGAAGAAAAAGTTGAATCCTCAGCGCCACCTAGCCTAATGTATGCTGGGCTGCCCCGTCTCGCTTGCTCATCTTCCTCTGTTTTTTTTTTTTTTTTTTTTTTTTTTTTTTTTTTTTTTTAGCATAATTACTGGAGCTTATGTTTCACAGTTAATGCTGTCAAGCCTTTTAAACTAATTGGTCTTTTATAGAAAATTTAACTGAAAATTAACACATCTTTTAATAACATTGCCTTAACTTTAATGGCACTCCGCCTTTCGTCTATAATTGCACTAAAATTGTCATTTTTCATGTCATATCTGCCATTTTTTATATTTGCTAGTTTTCATGGTGTGGGTTTTTATTTTTAGTATTTTTCTTTCATGAGCAATGAGGACTATTTCAATTATTTTCTCCTGGATCTGCCTTGCCTGGTGCAGCAGCAAGGGGTATGTTCTTGGGTCCAGCACAACATCCCGCTGTTTGCTGCTCAGACACAACACTGCTGCTACTCCATCTGCTTTAGCTGTGGCTGTGGACTGTCTGTCTGCTTGTGAGAAGGAGAAATGAGGGCTCTTGGATGGAGTATAAGAGATGAGTCATGAGCAGTAAATTGCTGGCATCTCCAGAATGGCACTGGATTAACCTAGGCTGAGAGCTCAACCTTCAACATAAGGCTCACCCAGGTTTTGGCCCTTCAGGAAGTTACAGTATAGACAGAAAGGCAGGTGGACCCATGATTCCAGTCTTGGAAACAAACCCTTATTTCTGACACCAAGACCAGCTCTAATGAGCGATGCAAACTGCTGACTCATCTATCTACATAGCTCCTCAGTCTTACATGTTAAAGTATATGTGTATGCATGTGTTCAGGAGAGAGAATAAGTAAGCTGACACATTCATATATACATATATGTGTGCATTTAAATAGCAAATCAATGGCTCTGCTGTCGCTTGTGCCTGCTTGCTGAAAGACCTTCACATCCCTTTGTCCTTATCCAATTGCTACAGAGGCACAAAGAGCTGTTCACATCACACTTAATTAACAGTGGGTCTCAACTGATTCCCAGACAGTGGAGAAAACACAAACAAGGGCCGGTAGTGAATTGGAACTAGAAACGTCAGCTCTCCTTGATGACCCTGTGCCACACTGTCCCAATTACTTCACATGCTTAAAATCGGTTTTTCCTATTTGACATTATTTATCATTTCCCTACAGTTTTTACCTCTAGATTATCCAAGCAGAAAGAAAATTTAAACAGTAGGCGGTCATGGCCCATGGTTCTCTTCTCTAATCTGATTCTGTAATGTGGAGAATGAAGTTTGTCATTTAGTAGGTGTCCAGGAAATGTACTGATTAAGACTATAACTATAATACAGCTTTTGAAAACTTGCCATATGCTAAATACTTCATGGTCACTTTATAAGCATGACCACAGTCTCATATGGACAAGTTATGGGACATGTGTGATTATTATCCCATTTTAAAAATAACAAAAATGAGGCCTAGAGAGATTCAGGGTCCATAACCAGTAAACTAGTGAGCCAGCATCATATCTTCTTATTCCAGGTGTCTAGGTGGAAGTGAAATTGGGATTGGGGTTTGGAAGAAGTGAAACTGGGTGGAAAAAAAGAACAACAAAAATGGAAGACTTTCATACAGCTCTAAAGCAGGCTTCCTTTCATTGTATGTGTTTAGGTGTGTGTGTGTGTGTGTGTGTGTGTGTGTGTGTGTGCGCGCGCGCGCGCGTGTATGTAGGGGGGCAATCTTGGCTCATTCAGAATACTTCATTTCTCAATTGAACCCTAATTCCTCTTAGAGGCGTACATCTGTAAGAATAATTATTCCTCCCACCATGGGTTTCTGTTGTGGATCTGTTAGCTGAAGCCACAAGACTATCTGGCATAGCCCTAACAACTCCAAAAAGGCCAATAAAGAATCAAAACAGTATTCTTTTAGCAAAGTAGTAAGCCAACAGTTGAGTGATGAGAGACAATATTCAGAGAATGCTGATTCCTTGAATAAGCAGCAACTTGAGGAATAGTACTAGAAAAGGGGGATCACTGACATCCAGAGTGATTTGCATAGGTGTTGTGATGGTGTCTGTAGATGGATGCTGGCATTGACTCTCACCTGTGCTCCTGCTGTTTGGAGGACCCTCATTTTAGTACTTCTAGTTATTGCCTTTGTAATTGACTGATTTGAATTTTTCATAAATAAAGTTTGGGGTGGAATACAAAGAAATCACAGGAAGTACTTTATCAAAAGGTCTGGATCTAATTGGGTCTGTTGCACGAGACCTCAACTGGAGGTTTGTCATCCTAGACAACACAGCAAGTTCTGGAATGATTTGGCTGGGATTTTGATTGATGACTTGAAAAGGCACTGTCAGTAGGCCTGTTAATATGCTTTGTTCCAATGTTTAAATCTGGCTTATTCACACTATGGTCTAAAAGATCAGACTGTATCACTAAAGTGTGTCACACAGTTCCAGGCCCTCAATAACTAATGCTGCTGCTGCTGATGATAAATATGACGGCAGTATTAGAGTCCTGGAACCCTTTACTCTAGACTAGAATGTAGAAGGAAGAAAGACTGCTTTCAGGCTATGGCATTAACATACCCCCAGCCACTTTGGTATCAAAGGAGATTTGGGATGACCCTTGAAAATAGTTACAGAAATCAGTTCATTTTGATTTTTCATCCGAGTTTCTGAGAACCAACTCTCTAGTGATGCTATCAACAGTCAGCCTTGAATCTCATACTCAGATATGCTCTGCCTCTACATTGTCATATGCCCTGCTTCCATGCTGTCAGTCAAGGGCCCCTTTGACTTTGTAGAAGTTTCAATTGCATCACCTGGAATTAGCACTGGCTTCATGGGTGTTTGACCAACACAGGTATACAGCTTCATTATGTCAAAATTCTCGGTAATTTATGAAAACACACACTTTAAAAATGATGTATCTGGCCGGGCATTAATCCCAGCACTTGGGAGGCAGAGGCAGGCAGATCTCTGTGAGTTCGAGGCCAGCCTAGTCTCCAGAGCAAGTGCCAGGATAGGCTCCAAAGCTACACAGAAAAATCCTGTCTCGAAAAACCCAAAAAAAAAAAAAAGTATCTGGTCAAATTTGGAGCACATTGACTGTCTGTGAATAAAATAAATCTTATAAATTTAAGCTTAAAAAAACTTACAGCATTTTGTAGTTTGGGGGTAAAAATCCATAAACAGCTTACTTGTCTTAGTAAGAGCAGAAATCTCTGAAATCTGAGATTTCAGAAATTCTGAAATCTCTGGAATTAGGATCAGAATTAAAGTGACATTTCTAAAGAGACACAATCCAGCCTCCTACAGAGAATCCGGTGCTTTACTAAACATAAGCATGTAGCTTCTATTGTTCTTTCCAGCCTGTTCAAGAGTTTGAATAAACTGATCCAATATTACCAGCAGCTGTAAGGTCAATCACAACACTCCAGAAAACCAGGAGGGCCCCACTACAAGGCCCACACTCTTCTTATTGGCTTGGAAAGCCACCAGTGAACCTTAAGTCAGATGAATACTATTCCATAATTATCTTTAAAACCATAGTTCTGATATTTCTCTAAGATATGCTTATATTTGCACCACATTCAGTAAAACAGAATAACCTAAATTTGTCTCTAAAAGTTCCATGGCTTCATCTTTCCTCACACTGTAATCCTTCTGGGATTAGCTTTAATGAATATATGATAACAATCTATAATTAGCATATCAGTTGTTTAACATAGTCAAGAGAACAACCTTCTTAAGCAGTGTGAGAAATGTATGTATGGAGAAGCACCTTCTAAGTTGTGTTTACAGTTTAATGTGCTCAATAAACTCTGTTCCATGGGTTCTACAAAGGTCAGCTTTTATCCAGCCCACACCTCCACTTTCACAAATTGTGAATCTGTCTATTGCAAAATGAAGTGCATCTTCTATAAATAAAGATATCATTGGGAAAGGTTTACAGTACCTGCTGTGGCCCAATCTAAATGGCTGCTGTTATCTATTGTAGTGAGTGATGGTGCCACTATGCTGGAATCTACTCTCTTAATTGTTACTTATTTGGGGAGGGTCACAAAAAACGGAAAAACAAATGGCCTGACCATTTAATACACATCAAGTTACTAAACAAAAGCTAGCTGCTTTTGATGTCTCAGTCAGTAACTCCTTTCCTTTACCATCCATCATTGTCCCTGCCCTTCAGCAGAGAAGAGTCCCATGCCTGATCCTCACCCAAGGCCTATTCTTTTAGTGACAGCAAGGACTATGGTGTCACCCTTGGCACACTGTCCTTTCTTTTGTTCACATTTGGGTTATTGGCAAATGTTTCCAATTTCACCAATGAATACTCACCCTGCCACCCACCCTGCCTTCCCTGCATCACTATCTCCCTCCAGCTAGACAAGATGCTTCTGAAGACATCACCCCCAACCTTTCTAGTCTGAGCCATATCCACCTAGCAGATAAGGCAACTGCTTTCAGACCTGAACCTGACCGTATCACTCTTCCCCATTAAGTCCAAAGACTCCAACCATGGAGATGGTTTTCAATGTCTTCCCTGTCCCTTTCCTCATTGTGGTTCAGCTTCCTTTGTCTTCCTTGAGAGAGCATCACGTCTTGGTATGAAATATTTATTTCCTTAAGGACTGCTTCTCTTATCCTGCAAACCAGGTCATAGCTTTCCCTATCTTCCCTATACTTTGAGGAATTTATAATCAATATTTACTTGAGTAATTGATAAATATTGGTATCCTGTCTAGAGAGCAAAGTTCATGAACCTCTATGCTTTTCCATGCACAGCTCAAACTCCTGCCAATGCCCCGTACTTTGGAGATATTACATGGCAGTGTATTCCACCACTTGAGTAGGAGGAAGAAGTTAGACAACTCACCGCACTCATGAGTGAGTCCAGGACGCTGACGGCAAATGCTGTCCCACAAGCAAAGGGCTGCGTGAGGTACAGCTCTGTGTCAGGGTCATCGTCATCGTCTTGGTCCAAAAACTGAACATTAGTATCGTTCACTAGAAAAGGCATAAAATAAGAATTAGCACTGAACGCTATATATGCATTAGTGAAGCCAGAGAGATACTAACTGATTGGCTTAGAGACACTGAAGTTACTACAAAAGAAACAAGCATGGTGAAGCTGCTGGATCTTGAGGTTGGCGAGCAGTGGAACTCAATGGTCAGCTTCTACAGGACTGTTTCAACTTCTGAGACCCAGAGAGCAATGAGGTCAAGCAGGCTTGATCCATGGCAACTGCTAAGGACTGGCAAATTGATGACATTGACCAGTCCTTGTTACAGTTTTAGAATCATGACCAAGAAACACCCTAGGGCATTTTTTGGTAGCCAAGTCCTTTGAGAGATGGACATAATTCAATGATGAATAGCCATGCTGGAATGGTAAAGTTAGTTAGCCACAAAGAAAAGAAAGCAACTTATTCAGAAGGAAAAGCAATGGACCAGAAACATGGCAAAGGCAAATGGCAAGGAATTTACCCTCAGGAAGGAACCATAGATAGCCCCAAGGATGGACCTGGGTAGTACCTGGTGTGCCTCACCTCTGAAGCTAGGCCCATACCCAATATTCCTGAACACTCAGGAATGGCTCCCAGCTACTTCTGGCTGTTATGCAACTTTCTCTGCAAGGCTCCACAAACTGTTTCCCCTTCTGAACAGCTCTGTTGTCCCTGTGTTCCAGAAGACATGGCCAGGCCAAGATGCCTTCCTTCACTGTCATATGAGCAGCCCCTAAGGACTCCTCCTACTGCGTGCACCCACAGACTGATGAGTTGTGTCCTTCAGATGTCTTTAAGTTATAAAAAATTAACTGAGAAATGAGCTTCTATTCCTACTTTGGCCTCAGAAATGATCAATTTTGCAGAGCGAATAATAGGGGGAACTGTGGGAAGTTGGGGAGAGGCTTACTTGTGATTTCTGGAATAATTAAGGTGGTTTTAGGGAGAGAACAGATGAGGTTTCCTAGCTCTGATGCCTTTCTGAAACTATCTGCAGCTAATTTTCTTTCTTAGAGTTATTGTTTTAATATTTTAAAGGAAATTTCTTGACAACTTTCCTTTAAAAAAAACCAAACAAACCACAAAACCTTGTTTGTTGCATGAATCAGAATAAATGATAACGAGATAAAAGGCTAGGCGTGGGATTATTTTTAAATGACACCATCTTCCTCCTTCCTCCAGAGAATAACTCTAATGGAGGGAAATTTTTGCTGTGATAATTCCAAATTTGATCACATTTGGGTCCCAGTTGTCCCAGTGGCAAATGAATTGCAGGATAGTGGGTAAAAGTCTTAAGTATGGTTTTGTCACTAACTTCTTTGGCAAGGTATTTCATGATCCCACAGCTAAGCTGATCTCACTGTGAAATGGGGAAATTATGCAGTCTCTGGGAGGTAGCTCAGAGACCCCTAGGAGACCAGACTTGGTGAGTTTGGTCCAGGACCCAGGGCATGCTATGCACTGGATAAATGGAGGCTGATACATAACTGTCTATCTGTTACATTATGGAAATGTCCAGCCTCTCTCTGCTCCTCTTAGAAACACTAAAAGTTTACTTATGCATCTCCAAATGGTTCTGTTAAACTGAATTATGATAGGCCCTAAGCTGCCTCCATAACTATTTCATGTTTGACTAAAAATGTCTCACTATGTCCTGAACTGTAGCCTTATTCCATCTAGAAATTGTATAACCTACTCTTGTAATAAGTACCTGGGGCTCGGCCAATCACAAGTGGCCAAGTGTTCAAACTACACACACACACACACACACACACACACACACACACACACACACCCTGCTCTCATAGTGGGCCAAATGTGAGGAACCATTTTGGTTTGGGCCCCTGACTTACTCTGGAATTATAGATAAAGTGGATTGAGCTTTCTAAAGCAGGCACTGGAGAGATGACTCGGTGACCAAGAGCACTTGCTCTTCTTGTAGAGGACTTGTATCAGCTTCCTGACACCCACAACTTGGCCCACTTGTAACAGCTCCATGAATGGAACCCAACACTCTTCTGTCCACTGCATGCACATGAGATACATGTATTTATGCAGGCAAACACTCATATATTTGCAAGAGAAATAGCTATTTATTTTTTAAGATTTTAAAATCCATGTTATTAAAGTTTGCCCTATTGTTTTCCATTGTCTCGCCTCTTCTCTCTCTCTCTCTCTCTCTCTCTCTCTCTCTCTCTCTCTCTCTCTCTCTCTCTGGACAGTGTCTCATATATCCTAGGATGGCTTCAAATTCAATATGTAGTGGTAGTTTAGAGTGAACTTCTGAACCTTCTCTAGCTTTGCAGCGTAGGGATTATGAGTGTGGGCCAACACATCCAATTGATGAAGTTCTGGGGATTGAATCCAGGGCTTTGTTAATGTTAAGCATGCACTCTACCAGCTCAGCTGAATCCTGGGTCTATGATTTTCTCTTTTGATATTCAAAAAGTATGTTGTGAGGGTCACAGTATTTCTGCTCTAGGAAAGTGTAAGCTAAGAGCGCATACACATTAGAATATGGTCTTATTTATTCACAACATTCGCTAATGGTGTTTGCATCATCATTCCTATTGGAGCAATATCCCTTCCCTCTTTACAAGGAGATGAGGAAGAAATAGTGCTACGTTATTAGTGTGGTCCCAAGTAGGAGAAACAACTCTAACTTGAGTGATCTAGGCTATTGGAAGGTGTCAAGGCAAGAGCAAGTTTCTGTGAAAAGCTTGCCTGTTGTTCTGGGATGCCCAGTCTTGGGAGTCCCCCTATGCCTATTTCCCAGAATAGCAACTGCATGGGTAATAAGAGGTGACAAAGACATTGGCCCACAATGCATGTGATCAAACACAATTGGGAAATAGTGAGTTAAGCAGCTACAAACAAACTTCATGGAAACTTCAGGGGCCTTTGTTATGGGAGTCTCAGGACAGCTGAGGACAGGAATGTATTAGACTCTTAAAGAGTGTTTGGCCTTGGTTGCCTCTGTGCCTTTGTGTATGTTCTTGTATGTATGTGTTCATATATGTGTGTGTTCATGTAAAGGAGCATGTGAAAGGTAGAGGTCAGCATCAGTTGTACTCCTCATTTTCTATATTACTTTTTGAGACAGAGTTTCTCAGCTGAACCTGGAGCTCACCAATTCAGCTGCATTACCTGGCCAGCAAGCCTTAGGGATCCTTCCATCTCTGTCCCCAAGGGTGGGAATCACAAGATGTACATTGCCATGCTCTGCTTGGATGTACATGCTGGGGATCCGCGCTCAGGTCCTTGTGATTGCACAGCAAGCACTACCTCATGCCCATCTCTCCAGCCCTGTTCGCTGCATATTTTAAGGGGAATATGGCTGGAGCAATATAACACAGCACACATTCAGGGCAGGTGACAAATGGTGAATATTTGTAGGGGTGAAGTCGGAGGAGTGGTATAAGGATAGTGGTGTGGCTACTAGAGAAACTAGCCTTCAGAGAAGAAAGAAGAAGTGGCCTGAACTCTAAACATGGGGAAGCGGGGAGGAGATCTGGCGTGGGAGAGTGTCAGGGAACTTGCTAACCAAACTGCTGCACTGTATCTGAAGCACCAAGCTTTTTGCTTTCCTTTTATACTAATCAAAACCGGGAGGCTCTAGTTGGTTAATAGTACATGGGTTCCAAATGTATAAGAAAGTCTTGGTGTGGGTGGTTTTGGAAAGCTGCTGTAGGTATCTGTCCTGGAGATGTTGATGAATTTCCCAAACTGTAGTCTGGGGCACATGAACTTCTTTGGTCTTTTATGGTCCTATGGTTCTAAGAAAAGCAATGGAGAAACCTAGGCTTTTAGCCAACAATGCTAAACATAAAAAAGACACCTCTCCTACTGTTGGAAACAGAAAATAGTGTGATACTCCTTGACCTGAGTGAATTTGTTCTGATAAATAGCTCTGTCTAACAACCACGCAGGGCTGCATGGTGGACAATTTATTCCTTCGTTTCCAGACACCTCACAAGCAAGATTACTGGGTTAAAAGCCTCCTCTCTTATTTTGAAATATATTTGGGGGCCAAGAAAATGGACTGTTCAATTCATCTGTGAGTCATGGGAAGGCAGGTGCTCCCTACCCCTCCTCCTATGTCTCTGCCAAGAAGCCCTTTGCTATGTCTATTTAGAAGATGAATCTCCAGTGCTGAGACCTGCTGCTGATGGGAGCCCTTCGTGGGTTATTAACCAAGTCATGGGGAACCATGGAAAGGCCTGACAAATGCAGGCATGACCAGGGGCCTTCATCTTCCAGATAAATCCACTGTGAATCTCCCAGAGAGGGCTTTGGACCAGCAGGGTGGGGGTCAGAGTGTAGGGCCGCCAGCCTGTTCTGCACCCTTCTTGGCTTTAGTAAGGAAAGATCCCCTGGGAACCAGCTGCTTTTTATGGCTTCAGAAGCAGAACTTCTGAGAAAGGGCCTAGTAGGGGGAGAGAAAAGGCAAATAAAGTCAGAATAAAGAAAAATAAACAGCTGGAGGGAAGGCACTGTCTAGGATTTCTTATCTTAAAATTTTTATATTTTTCCTTTGACTTCCTCTGAGAACTGTGAAGACATGTCAGTCAAACTGACAGCATGTTGGAAAGGAATATAGGGAGGAGGCGGGGGAGAGGGGCACATGTGGGATTTAAAAGAGAGGGAGAGAGAGGCTTGGGCAGCAGAAAATGAATTAGAGCAGAGATGCTTTGGAAGCTACTGCCAGGTCAGATGGGTGTGATCAAAGGTTTACTGATGCTGTGTGGGGAAAAAAATCATTAAGAAAAGGCCAGAACAAGACAGTCAATTCCAACCAGAGCCACAAATAAAACGCATTCAAAGCAGTGCCATGGGGTAGCCTTTCTGTTACAGCCAGTGAAATGAAGGGGGGAAAAGCCAATGAGAGTTGGAAGCACCAAGATCAGAACAAAAGAAAATACTGATGTCAAGTAGACAAGCACTTCTTACCCAACTCCGTTATCATTAGAATGTGGGTCCCACTGTTTTTTTCCTGATTGACTGATACCAAAGGCAACTTGCCCGGTTTAGCTAATTGGATACAGCATTTAAGGGTCAGGGAAAGGGAGTGGAAGAAAGTACAGAAAAAAAAAAAAGAAAGTGAGGGAACAATAGGGGACATATTCTCAAGCTAGCCACCTGGACAAGAGAAAGTCTATACTGGGAGGGAGAAGAGCCATTCAGTAGTTTTATAACTTTACATGGGGTACCAGAGAATGGCATGGTCAGAAGTTGGGTTTTATTGCTACCGATTATAGCATTCAAACCCTGTGCCCTTCATCCATATTTTGGCCATTTTTTTGAAAATGACCTTTGGTGAGAATTTCAAATAGGGTAGGATCAAGGTGGATTGGCCACATAGGGAAGCAAACAAACATTTGACCCAGTTCTCACTGGGGATCTGTTCTGGGATAGGATTGGCTTAGTCCCAAGGTTCTGAGCATGGTTTCAACTGTAAAAGCCTTTGAAACAGAACACTCAGAAGAGGCACCTTCAGGAAGAAGCCACCAGAAGAACTCTGCCTCCTTTCTTCCTCCTTCCCAAATGGATACCCCAATGTCAAGGCCATTCTCATGCTCCTTTGAAAACAGTAGCCAGAAGAAAGGAAACTGTCTATTTCTCTCCTGGGAAAGATAGAACAGTTTGTCCTTCAAATGATCTGCCATATCGCTACTCATACTTCACCTCTGCTACTCCACCCCAAACCTATGATGCCCAAAGGACTAAAGGACAGGCCAACCTCCTCCTCTTCTCCATGGTCTGAAAGACAAAAGCACCCACCCCCTGAGCTGACAATAATCCCCTACCGAGTTCTGTGATGATGGGGATGTTGACCCCAGTTGTGATGGATGGCTGGCGTAACATCCCATGCACTGGGCTGTTGTCTGGAGATGATCTGTCCATTCCAGGAGGTGTGAATCCTAGTGGGGAGAAATAAAGAGAAGTAGAAAAAGTACAGTATACATAGAGAACCCTCAAAATGCGGTGTACACATTATTGACAGGTCACCAATTAATTCAGGATAATTTCTGAGTTGTGCTTTGTTTTTTGTTTTTTGTTTTTTGTTTTTTCAGGACATTACAGGAAACACTTGAAGCAATTCTAATTTACTCTAACACCTTCCTAAAAATCTAGACCATATCAGTATATCTCCTATATAGTTCTCCTGTCATACTGAATAGTTACAACTGCATCTAGTTGCCCTTAGGAAGGAGTATGTGACATACAAAATGCTCTTGCTCATGAAAATGGAGCAAAGAAACACACATCACTTCTGGTACAAGGTTTTGTCTTGTCCTTCTCTTCTCAATTCACATTTAATATAGAGACATGGGTCACTATGGAGATGGAGTCCGGATAGCAGTCTCAGACAGCTCCTCTATAAAATGTTCTAAGTGAAAAACAATGACGGGCTCTTCCAAACCACTGAAATGTTTTGCTTGTTGTTACCTAAAACATTTTGGCCATTTTTTTGAAAATGACCTTTGGTGAGAATTTCAAATAGGGTAGGATCAAGGTGGATTGGCCACATAGGGAAGCAAACAAACATTTGACCCAGTTCTCACTGGGGATCTGTTCTGGGATAGGATTGGCCTATCTGAATTCATTCTGACTATTCTGTTCAGCCAACTGATTACATTTCCTTCTGCTCCTGAGGAGCTTAGGCCTGGTGAGATGTGAGGGTAAATCTGCTTGGAGGCCTTCAGCAATTATTCTTGACCTTAAAAAGAAATGCATGGGGAGATATCTTGTTTGATTCCCCCCAGATGTTGTATCTTGTGTCTGCAGTTAATAGAACTAGCCTTGCATTCCTGAGGTAACTAACCTGGCACTATTAAGAAAGTATAAGATTTATGAAAAGGGTAAGATATGTAATGTCAAGTTTAGTAAGGGTAAGATTTCCTTCCAGCCAATGCCAATGAGTACCTTGGTAAGGATGCAGGCAAATACACATGGAGATGAGAAAGCTCTTTGAATTGTGCCTGCATTGGTTAGAAATTCATTTTCCAAGTGAGCACATAGCAATTGGAGCTGTCAGCTCTGTGTTACAATTTGCTTTGGTTTCTTTTAATTTTCACTTTATTTAATTTTTAAAAAACAGCTTTGTAAATAAGGTCTTTATTACATAGCATGGTTAGTCTGAACTCACTCTGTAGACCTAGCTGCCCTTGAACTCACAAAGATCTTCCTGCCTCTGCATACTGAGTGCTGGGATTAAAAAGTAGATGTCAGTATGCCTGATTCTTTGGTTTCTCATCTCTGTATGGCCTTAGCAATAAATTAGGTATTTAAAGGTACAAAGATACTTGCTTGGGTTCCAAATCAAAACCTCTAATTGATCATAGGACCACATTTTACAGTCAATACTTAATAATGGGACAAGGCTGGGCTGATTCTGGCGTTTGGGAAATGTCTGATGCTCAGTAATTGCCTATCCTGTGGGAGGTTCACAAGCACAAAATGCAAAAGACTTTGAAGCAGGCTTTCTCATTTTCTGCTCTCCTTTATGTAAATATCCTATCAAGTGTTATGCTTTCAGGAAGACAAAAAGCATCCATTCCCTGATTGCACTTTTTTTTGTAGTATTATGACACCTCAAACAGACCAAGTTACATTCAATGAGTTAGTGAGCATTCTTCCTAAACTTGGAATGTGTCTCTTTTAAAGCCACCTGCATAACCAGGAGCGTGCATTTTAAATGTTAGCTTTTTTCTTCCCTTCGAACAGTAAAGGGGTAGAAATAAACTGTTTTCATCAGAAGTTGCATTCAAACGCATGAAAAATTGCAAGTGACAGCTGTGCAGATTCAGTGGATGTGACGTTTTTGACTTTCTTCAACTTGACAAGTGAACACCTTACATCGGTAATGCTATATGCATAATACATGGCCTGTATTTTGACATGCATCTTCAGACGCTGACTAGAGAAAATATGGGTGTGTTCCTCAAGGAGTAGCACCCATAAAGCAGGCAGAGATACAGGTCACACGATGTTAGGAAAGCTATATTTCATTGCAGAGACTTCGACAAGCCAAAGCATCCTTTTATTTTATCTTGTTTAAGGATTCCATTTTCAGCTGTGAAAAGACTCAATCCCTTTGCATGAAACCTTCATTAAGAAATGGCATGCCTGCTTCCTAGGCCTCTTTCACCTTGCTTTCATATTCCATTTTCCCCTAAAGACTTCAAGGGCGGTTCTATCAGCATATGCAACTGACAAACTGATGGGCAGCTCGATACCCTTCCAGTGAAGGTCTGCCTCCCCTTCATCTGTAACCCCAAGAAGAGGGCATTAATGTTAACATGAAAACTTCAGAAATATCACACCTCTTTCTACTTTGCAACTCTTCTGCTCTCACACTGTAGGTGGAGGTGGGGGCAAAATCAACAGAAGTGTATATTTTCTCCTTTCCTCTCGTATAGTTGTAGTAATGACTCAGACTTGATTAGCACTGGTTTCCCCCTTAGGGACCCAACTATAGGAAAACTATGTTCTGAAGTCCCAGGGTTTTGCAGACTTTCTAAATGACCTTGAAGAGAAGAGAAATCCAGGTGTATTCCATCTGAAGGAATTAGGTATGAAGATGACCTTAGATGTCATCATTCCAATTATGATTGACAAAACAGTTCTTAACAACATTCTGCTCTCCACCCCTTTAATTGTGGGCATCACTTTATATCTCTACATAAAACAACACTGGTTTATGTTTGTGCAAACCAGAACATGTGGCATATACCCCAGGGATGTGCAGCCAGAGACCAGAAAGAAATAATTAAGAATGTCAGTGTGGGGGCTGGAGAGATGGCTCAGAGGTTAAGAGCACTGGATACTCTTCCAGAGGTCCTGAGTTCAATTCCCAGAAACCACATGGTGGCTCACAACCATCTGTTATGAGATCTGGTGCCCTCTTCTGGTGTTCAGATATACATGGAAGCAGAATGTTATATACATAATAAATAAATAAAAATTAAAAAAAGAATATCAGTGTGAGAGAGCTAGACTAAGAAACTTCACTCAGATAAGGTTCAAGTTGGATTTGTAGATTGTCTAATTTAATTAAAAATTAAAAAAAAAGAATATCAGTGTGAGAGAGCTAGACTAAGAAACCACACTCAGATAAAGTTCAAGTTGGATTTGTAGATTGTCTAAGTTCTTGCTTAGGTTCTTAATTCTTTAATATGTGAACACCAACACTATACTCCATGAAATTAGATATGATTTCCCCAGACTACCTCCTCTCCTTCCAGGGAAGCCCCACCCCACTCCCAATCCCTGTAGAGGCCCACAAAAATGGTTCTACTCCATCTTGACTTAAGGTCAGAGAGTTCAAGTCCCCCTTGCTCCTTCAAGGTTAAACAGGATATTTAGTCTAAGATATGATCATTGGATGTCTTGCAACACAATACTTAGTTCAGGGTGTAGTTACTTGATGTTTCAGGTATTGAAGAGGTAATTACGACTGCTTGTTCTTTGTAACATTGATAAGGAAGTCTTTTGCCTTTTCCCCCTTTTGATTGTAGTATGTAAGAACTTTGAACAATAAACTTGGGCAGATCACAGCATTCACTGGATGCTCTCCTGACTCTTGTCTTTAGCCTGTTTCTTTCTTCAAGCCACATTTCCCTTCTCAGGCATAAACCAGACTAGTCCTCTAGACTGGATACTGTCTGTTCCTCCACAAGTGTCCACTAAGCCTTAGGGTGACAATATACATGACGTGGGTTGGCTTTGTAGATATAAGCACAGCACAGCCAATATTCTCTCCATGCCTCTGATTCTTCATCTAAAAGTCAGAAGTATTCCTTACACAGGGAATCTGGAAGACTAAAGCGAAATGTGTCATACCTAGGATGAAACAAACCCTCAAAAATGCTGCCTACCAATGACAATATTATACTAGATATACAACAGATGCTTGTGGAGCGGTCTGGCATCCATTAAGAACCTTTCCTATGGGTAAAGAACTGAAAAGCATTTGACAGACTTTTCTAAAGAAGAACTTGTCATAGAATAATAATGAGAAGCCAAGAATCATAGTGAATATTTTTGTTATAAATAGATTAGTCCTACAATAATGATAATAATAACAACAACAATAAATAATAATAATATGACAGCTGGAAACATCTCAGGAAGGAATCTGGATATTGGGAAGTCTGAGGTTTTCTTCAGATTTATAAGAAACTGATGGCCCAGCCTTCACACAGTAAAGGCTATTAATTCCAAATACCAACTGCAGACCCTTTCTAGAACCTTCTCTTTTCTAGACCTAATCTCTGGCCCCTTCAATTAGTTAGAAGTCATTTGCTCCTTGGGCTCCTGAACCTGTCTTTACCACTCTATTTTATTCTGGCAACTGTGTTCTGGACACATTATCGCTGCTGGACTGAACAAACAGAATCAGCCACAGTCGACCTTCTCTGGATATTAGTTGTTTCATTGGCTGAACGAGGGAGGTCTCAGCCAAAGAGAAGCGAGGTAGGTAAAGCATCAGTTAGTGAAAAGTTCAGTGCATTGACTTTAATGAGGGTGTCTTGGAATGAAAGAATTTGACACAAGGACTTTGATGGTTCCTGCCAAGAGCTGGAAGAAACAACAAGAAAAAGTGACATCAAGGTTTTCACTTATTAAAAGGTTATTTACTGCCACACCTAAGGGTCAGAGGACATGGTGGAAGAGTGGGTGGAAAGACTGTAAGAGCCAGACGACCAGGGAGTTTGCTGTGAGACTGTGTCTCCTAGTGGTGTCAGAAGTTACATCATGAAGTTTTACCAACATGTTTGTCCAAATGTGAGCTGAACAAGGATGACACCAATGGACATGGCAAACTTTATGGAGTCAAGCCTATGAGGACTCAACCCTATGGAAGTAACCATAGGCAACTGAAGAAAAATGGAAATGTAAGAGGCGGCCCTCTCCAGGGAAGAACACACCAATTGGTTTCCAGTGCCAAATAGTCAGCCCTAAAAACATACATACAGGTAGCCTTATACCAATTGAACAGGTTATATTTACAAGTATGTGTATATGCATATATTCATACAATAACAATTAAGTTTTTGTAAAGGCCATGAATTTGAAGGCAAGTAGGGGAAGGATATATATGCCAGGGCTTGGAAGGTGGAAAGGTAAGGAAAAAATGTCATTCAACTATAATCTCAAAACAGTACAAAATTTCCCTTGAATTAGAAAAAGTGGAAAAAGAACTGAGTATAAGAATGCAAAAAAAGTTAATTGTTTCTGATTGGTGATGTATACATGCATGCTGGGGTTTGCTGCATCTAAGAGACCAGGCACAAGCAAAGAGAGGCCACCTATGACTCAGCCAAACTAGTAGACTAGAAAAGATCTCTGAGGAGCAATGCAGGCTGACGGTGCTAGAAAGTAGTGAAGGGCTGATGGCAACCACTATGGACTTCAAAGCAAAGGGATGGGTGCTGAAGAGATGAACTGATTGTGGTAACCAAGATGGGCAAAAGAAGGTTGAGACAGCATGACAGTGGAAGGAGCATTGTGTTCTGATAACCTAGGATCTCAAGACCATCCTAAATAAATACGGTTTGTTGAAGAAGAAACTAGAGCCTAAGCATGACCCCTAGAGAGGGTAGGCAGTATGCCCCAAGGGTGTCACATCTGCTTAGTAGATCTCAGATCTGATCTAAATGAGTTCTCAGGCTCCTCTAAATGAATCCTTGCTTCTTATGTGTGCCAGACTGCGCCTAAGGTGCTTTCTTTCATGCCTTGCCTCGTTTATTGCTCATCACAACTGTATGAGTTGAGAGGCCAATTAATATTAGGATTTTATTTTTTAGAAAAGGAAAATAGTACTAGGAAGAGTTGAGTAGCTGCTGATGGGCACCCCAATGGACAGTAACAGGGGTGGGAGGTACAGCCAGATAGTCTGACTTAAGAGTCCAAGCTAACAGATAATCCAGTGGTGTGCTCCATGTCGTAGCAGTGGTTGTGTGATGCACTCTCTCTCTCTCTCTATGTCTCTGTCTCTGTCTCTCTCTCTCTCTCTCTCTCTCTCTCTCTCTCTGTCTCTCTGTCTCTGTTTCTCTGTGTCTCTTTCTGTCTCTGTGTCTCTCTGTCTCTGTGTCTCTCTCTCTCTCTCTCTCTCCCCTCAAGCCTGGCAGGAAAGTTTGAGACCCCAAGACAGTCTAACTTTTTTTTTATTGTTTTCACTTTTAAACAATAGCACACAACAACTGGGACCCATTGCAGTCAGGGTTAACCTGCTTTGGCACAGCAGCCTGCACTGCTCAGTGTGCATAATAAATGCTTTATTACAGTACTTTTCCATGGGGGAAACACAAAGTACTTCCTAAATCTTCCCTAGTTAAATCCCCAAGCCTTTCCAGGGAGAGAGGGAGATAGAAATTCTTATCAATCACTTCCCTAGAAGAGATGGAGAAATGAAGGTAAGTGCTTCCCCCTCCCCCATAGATTCAACATAAAGGAATTGGCTCAAAGGGTGAGGCAAATTATCTTTTATTGTGTGCATATAAATGATGGTTAGGAATCCATATGCTACGTTAAACTAGGGAAATAAATTAGGCCCAGTCATCGAGGTTGGCTGAGACAGGTATTCAATATGAAGTTGTAAAAGGAAAGATCACCATTAAAAATGATCTATAAAGACATGTTAAAAATCAAGAGAAACATCTCATGTTACATCATCTAGGAGATGAATTAGATTTCCTGTTAATGCCAGCAAGAAAAAAAAATCCCCAAACCAAATGTCAGATGAAGTGAGGATCAATAAAAATATTTTGATAAGTAAATGCAACAGTGCTATTTAACACATGATTGGCAACTGCTGAAACATCAATTATCCAAATTTCCCATTGCTGCTTATGGGAAAATTATGCAGATTAGAACTTGATTAGGCTTATATCATGAGACTCAATTTAGACTTTTAATCTATTAAGCTCCAATAAATGAGGCATCTGAATAGCTCCCCTGAGCAACTACAGTAATAGCCACAGCAGTCATTTCTGTAGTGTGTATGCCAACAAATTTATCAGCAGCCCAAGTAAAGAAAATTCCATGTTGGAGAGGAGCAATTGCTTTCTAACTTGGAGGGGCAGGAATAGCCCATGCCGATAGGGTTGGTTTGAAAAGAGCTACCAGAAAACCTGTCAAAGAGAAGAACTTTAGTTTCACCTTGCAATAGATGTATACGTTTCCCACAGTTTTTTCAATGGCTTCCAAAGCCAGAGTCTGGTGTCAAGGACTTATGCAATTTAAGAAAAAAAAATAGAGATTATATACTGAGGTGACAAATTCTCTTGACATTGCCTGAAGGTGACTCCAACTGACCACTTTCTGGTTTGCAGCCTCCAGTGGCCATAGTTTCCAACAGGAAACCTTCATAAATTTAAATGAAGAACAACTGAGGAAGACACTCAATATCAACCTCTGACTGCAACATTATGGGCACACACATAGGAATATGCACAGGCAGGCAAGTACAGGCACACACACACACACACACACACACACACACACACACACACACACACACACACACACGAGTCCACAGCCAGAGGACTAGAAACTCATCCACTTTGGGATGAATGAAACAGGGGAAATTAATCAGGAAGTGAAAAATAAAAAAATTAGGCATAGCTCTGACATCTGACTAGTTAGGTTTTTTTCAGTTGGATTTCTATCATACCCAAGTTGCCTAATAGTGCAATCACTGAGGGAAATCCCCATGGAATGGTTTGTATGTCACTGATTTTTTTTTTAAAATTATGAGTATGTGTGTCTGTCTATGTGAATATAAGCCACCTGTGAGCAGGTGCCTACCGAAGTCAAAGAGAGTATCCTATCCCCTGGAGCTGGAGTTACGGGCAGTTGTGAGTCCCCTGTCCTCTGCAAAATCAGGAAGCACTCTGAGCCACTGAGTCATCTTTCTAGCCCATGGTACACACAGGTTGTTCTATCAAAGCATATGACTTCTTCTTCAACCAGCTTCCTACATGCTTGTGAGTAATGACCAGTGACACAATCTGGCTTAGTGCCCCTTCCCCAATTCTTTCTACTTGCAGTAAGTCACACTGACATCCTTTTCATGGTGTGATTTTTGCAGACTGTATTTCATTGGCACGCTGGGGAGCTGATGCCACCTGCTGCATAAAATACCTGATTCTTTTTCCACTTGCATCTGGGATCTGATTCAAAACACAGCCAATAAAACCAGCCAATCAAACGAGCCTTCTCTAAAACTGTTTACCCAGTATTCTTTGTAATGTAGATTCAGCACTTAGAGAAATCTCCCACACATAAAGCAAATGGTTGTTAAGAGTCACCCCTTAAGAAGTCTGCCTTAGCAATGAATGTATGGACCAATTTGCCTCTGAAAGGGCCAGTGGAAGAGATGAAGAGGGGCAAAAGGGAAGAAAGTGGGGGAGAGGAAGACAAGGTGGGAGGACAAATTAGTCACTATTGAAATACAACTAAAACCACAGACTTAGAAAGAAGCCTAATATCTACCTGGTCAGATGTGTTCATCTATGCAAGCATAGGGTCATATGATTGTCTACAGTTTATCTATTGATTTTTCACTTCCTCCTCATTTGTTTTACAACTCTAAAACAAGATATATTTTGTCAATGTGAATCACTGGACTTAAATTTTACCTTCCCTTTGTTCCAAATGATTTTGCTTTGAAAAATACGTGTACAGCCACCATTTCCTTATATGAAATACTTGGTATGATGGTTTTTTTCTTCACAGCTCCTGAGTAACACTGAATAGGAAACAACATGCATGTCAAGCCTTAGGAAATCAATTGTGTTAAGGAATCATCCAGTAGACATGCTGCAGAAAAACATTTAAGGACATTAAAAACCAATGTTTGAAGGTAAGAAAGTATTTATATCTATGGAAACAACAATATGTCAAATTTCTTATGTTTGAGCAGTGAAATTACAAGGCTCCTTAGCCAACCCTAGAGGGATGGCTCAGTCAGTAATATGCTTAACTTGGAAACATGAAGGTAGGATTCCAATTGCCAGAAGCCATATAAAACACTTGGGTGTGGTGACACACATTTGTAAAATCAGTGCTGGAGAGGGGCAAATCTCCAGGGTTTACTAACCAGCTACCCTGGCCTCCTTGGAGAGTTCCCAGTCAGTGAGGAACTATATCTTAAAAGAAAACCTGTAAAATATACCACGTCTTTCTAAATTTTACTTATATGAGCTCTTAAATTTTCTAAAGTGAGTACCCTTCATTTAGGTAATAAGAGATAATTTAAAAATTAAAAATTAACCAAAGGCAAAAAGAACCCTGTGATCTCAAAGCCTTGTGTATGTGTATGTGTGTGTGTGGTCTTTATGGGCCAAGACATATGGGTCTTTGCTGACATGGTGATTATTGATCCATAGGATTCAAAGGATCATTTTTGAGAGACCAAAGTTCTAAGAAGGAACTGACCAGACCAAGGCTACAGCAGGAAAAGAGGCTTGAGAGGAAACAAGAGGCAAGAGGTTCCTGTTTCCCAGGCTGCTATTATTTCAACATCCCACTATTTTATGAGTCACCAAATCTCAGAGCAGAGGCCATGAAGCTCTTGTGTCAAGTCCTCCTTGATGATAAGGAGCCCATGAAAACCCACCGTACACCATCACACTAATGAAGGGAGTGTCAGCTAGGGCTGCTTGCCAGTACAAGTGATGAGTGGCATGTCCTGATTCTTAACCTTTCTCCCACCCAGATTACCCACTTCTGACATGTTGTCCCCTCCCTTTCTTTTCCAGCCAGCTTTTCAGTCACTTCCTCTGGGAAGCCTTAGAAGCTTTCTGCCCACACACTGACTTGCTTTACACAGCTGTCTTCTGAATTCCACCATGCCCTTTCCATCACTGTTTTAAAATGCATGAATTACTGCTGATCATAGAGTACTTACTATATGCTAATGTTTATACTTGCTTAAGCATCTTCCATCTGCTTCTCTTGATTGTCATCTACCTAGTGGACCCCTCATTTCAATATGGCAGAGACCAAATTTGACTTTTCTCCACTATTAGTTATTCTTTGTCCTTGCTTTGGAAAGCTCTTCTTACTGCCACCACAACAGGACAAAGGACATTTGGCTACTAACATAAGGTCTCATCTTTCATGAAGGATTGTATTTCCAGTAAACTGGGAGTTTGCTATGGCAGGGCACATGCAGACATATACATTTGCAAGAGGGTGAAATGACATGGGTGCTAATAAAACACATAGAAATCCTCCTGCCTGCTGCCAAGATTATATAGCATTTTGTTTCCATTACATCAATTTTCTCCCCCTTTTGTGAACATTAATCAAAGAAATACAAAGAGCTCATTAAAGTGATAGATTGACTGGAAATGTAACCACCTTTTCATTATAAACAGTCCCTTTGCGTTCTCAGAGCTCTAGGCTTTGTTTCCCAGCATTTGTCATGTAGTTCAAATGTCCTTATACATTTAAAACTACCAAATACCAAATGGGCCCCAGTTGTTTTGTTTAGTGTGAACCAATAGCCAACAAAGCAAAATCACATAAGGAAACTCAACCAAGCAAAACTATCTTAAACACAAAGACAGTTAAGTAGCTGCAAAGGACAGGTTTACCAGATGGCCAATGGATTGGTCACATAATTTAGAAAAACAGATTCCCATCATTGACAACCCTCAGTCAGCTGTCCCTGAAAGATCATAGAGCAGTGGTTGTCAACCTTAGTGTCATGACCCCTTTGCTGAAGGTGTCAAATGGCCACTTTAAAAGGGGTTGCCTAAAACTATCTTGCATATAAGATATTTACATTATTAATAACAATAGCAAATTACAGTTAGGAAGTAACAACAAAAATAATTTTATGGTTGGGGGTTACCATGAGGAACTGTATTAATGGGTTGCAGCATTAGGAAAGTTGAGAACCACTGTCCTAGAGAAAGAGTGTGTAGGCCAAGGAAGACACCAAGGTGCCAAGCATTTAACAGTTCTTTAACTGAAAGCATTTAATTCTTTTTAAGGGCTAAAGAATTTCTGCATAAATGGTTATGCTGGAGGACAAATGTATAACTGGTGTTTGGGATCTTGAAAGACCAGGGGTGATGGGGTTGTCCTTCTATATATATTTATTATTGGTTGATTAATAAAACACTGTTGGCTGTTGACTAGGGCTTCTTATTGGCTAGCTCTGTCTTAATTATTAACCCATAACTACTAATCTATATATTTCCATGTGGTATCTTACCAGAGAAGAAGTCTGGAGACCTGTTACTCCTCTGGCATCCTACATGGTGACTGACTCTACCTAGGTTTCCCAGAATCCTCCTCAGCTCCTAGTTCCACCTATCTTGCTGCCTATTGACCAACAGTATTTTATACTACACTTTGACCACAACCCATACTCAGAAATGAGCCATAATAGATTGATTCTCGAGCCTTGCCTCTTTCAGTTTCTAGTTTGTGGTCTAGGGAAATTTGTTTATTTTCTGTATCTCAATTTCTTTATCTGTAAATGGAATAGAAATATGCCATGAAGATTATAAATGGGTTGATAACATGAGCAAACTTTTAACACAATAGTAAGTACTTCTAAATATTAACTTCTCATATGTGTATGCATGTGTGTGTATTGTGTATGCATGAAAGCAAGTGTATATGTAGGCTATGGGTCAGTTCTAGTATGTTTCTTCAAGATGCCATCTACCTTGCTTTATTTGATATCTCATGATGACCTAAAACTCACTAATTAAGCTAGGCTGGCTAACCAGCAAGTCTGGAGCCCAACTGTTTCAAATTCCACAGTGCTGGGATTACAAACTCTCCCCACCATGGCTAGATTCTTTACATGGGTGATTGAACTCAGATCCCCATGCTTGCATGGCAAGCACTTTACTGACTAAACTATCTCCCCAGTCACTTTAACTACTCACTATTAACTTTAACTATTTATTATCCTTAACTACTTATTTTTATTTTTCATCAACAATTGGTTATTAAGCTGACACAGAAAACAAAGGCATGGGTTTTAGTTCAAGGTCAACCTCCAACTCTCAGGGAACCCCTATGGCTATTCAACACATAGATTATTCTTCATTTTCCCATATTTAAAATGAGGCACAGGCAATGCTCCAAATCTCCTCCAGCGTGAGTACCAAATTGTGTGTAGCATTGGAATATTTTTAATTGATTTGGTCACTCAATAGTCAGCAATGACCACAGAGATATCACTGGAGTTTGTTTTTTGTTTGTTTTTTTAGGGTAGTATATAGGAGTCTATCAACATAGTGATATATACATCCAAGAGACACACATTGTACAGTGACAACCAAGCAGCTGGCAAATTGCAGCCCTAGGCACAGAACCATATTATCTCTCAGAAGTAGCCCTCAGGCATGGTCTCCTCTCCCTCCAGGAGTATTCTGTATTCATTCCACTAACAAAGCATGTTCATTTTCTGCCATGTGGTGATAGTTGTGGCAAATGTAGTGCCCTCAGTTCCTTCATCTTTGGGAATGACCTTAAGACCCTGGCCCTGGCTCTAAGGTGAGGTCTCTTTCAAGAGCCCAAATGTTAAAAGTAAGCATCCACAGAATAAACTACCTTGGGAACTAAGTATTCTAGGATGCTCTCACAAACTCTCATGCCTTTTTTTTCCATCCATTTTTACCCCTTTGCTTAGTGCCCAGACCTATGAAAAGAATGTACTTTCTTGGAAGTTTCTCTAATGGCAAAAAAGGCCATAAATAACCATTTATTAAACAAACAGTATGGGCTAAAGAAAGAGAAACTGCCACAATTAGGCCCCCGGGGCCTTGAGCACAGCAGCATAAGACTGTAGGACTCTCCTAATCCAGGCCATACATCACCAGCCCCTGAATTTCCTGAAGTTATCTTCATAATCAAGATGCTATTCTAGCCATTGAGGGCTTTCAAACTATTTTTAATTTTAATTTAAAGAGCAATTAAAGAAAGACAATGGATACGAGGGATAATAAAGTAAGTGATTAGCAGCATGCAAACGACAAAGGCTTAATGATTATATGGCGTTAGTCTCCAAAGGGCTTGTTGAGAGAAAGCCCTTTCTACATGTGGCTGTTCAGCTAATGTGTCTCAACCCACAATTACAACATTGCTGACACCATTAACCAGCGAAACAACATCACTTGGTGAAATCCTTGTTGTCTCATTAAAATGGAAAGGGTCAGGTAATTTACCAGCCTTGTATGTCTAGTTTTGTTGTTGGTAATTAGCAAACATTACCCAGCATGGACTCCCGCTGGGAGCTGGAGAAACTTTGTAAAATATTAAAGAGGAAAGTCTATATTTTGCTGGAAAATTGAAAAGAGGTGCAGTTATACTCTGCATGCCACTCCCTTGCATGAAGGAAAAGGAGAGAAAGCAAAACAACAACAAAACAAACAAACAATCCAGAAACCAAAAGAAACACCACCCACCAGGAACTCTTTCCGTTAGAACTATTCAGAATGCATTGAGAAGCTTTTGTCCAAATCAAGACTTCAAGTCACCTCAGTGTCCTGGTGACTAGTGGTCTCATTCCTGTTTACAAAAAGACTTGGGGGAGGGAAGGATAGAATAATTTTAAACTTCATATAGACTCTTCCCTCCTCAGGTCTTTTGAAGGAATCTACCAGTAACAAAAGGAAAGATTGTTAAGAAAAAGGATTTTCTCTTTCAGCCAGGTATGGTCACATATGCCTGTAAATCCTAGTGCTTGGCAGGAGGATCAAGATAGTTCAAAGCCAGTATGGACTACATCAGGACACTATCTCAACTTTTTTTTTCTTTTTTAGCTCTTTGAGATGTTATATAAGCCAAAAGTGTTTGCTCAAAGAACATTATTTGAATATTTTTAAGCTTAGAGATAAAGGGACTATTTCCCCAGGGCCCAGCCTGACATCTTGTCTGCTAGCTTCCTAAGGGAAAGCCTCCTCCAAGCAGGCCTGAGGGCACACCCCAAATGCTGGCCAATGCTGGGTAGGTTGTCAGGGAGCAGAATGGAATCTTATTTTTTAAATGGGATTTTTAGAACATAAAACACATTCCAATAAATGTGAACTGAAAATTATGAATTCATTAAATGACTTTGGTATCTTGTGCTATATATAATATTTATACTCTGACTACTGTAAAATATGCTTTAATATCTTTAGGCAACTATAAGGACTTAAATATTTATAAAATGGCTAAAGATAAAGTATGGCCCTCTTATTCCTACATACAGATGATGTAAGGCTTGCAATCAAAGACAATAACCCTCTCTGCCCATTTGTCATCTTAAAGGAGCCGATCAGCCCACCATCCCTCGTGTACCATCTACATAAGAGTTGTTACCAACAAAGACGACTCTAGAGGAGTTTGTGCCTTAAAAACTACCTAGAGTGCTATACTTCACAGAAAACAGGGCTTTCTGAAAATGGAGACAAAACAATAAATTTGCAGGCAAAACAGCTCCGAAAGGGGCCTCAAAATACTGCTGTATTTATCTCTGGGACATGTGAGAATGGGAGCATTTTGATTTAATATTTCATAACATAGATACAATTGCTTCCTTGTGTGGCATATAATTAATGCTCCTTGAAAAGAGTTGTTTTTTCCTCTTTAATTCCTCAGTATCCTAAATGCAAATAAATGGATGAGAAATACTCTTGTGATAGTAATGTCTTCCTTCAGCAGTATAGAATAGTCCTCACATAATCACAATAAAAAGAAAGCCACTGTGAATTTACAATCATCTGGGGGCCTATTCAAAGTAGGTATAAGTGTGAAACCTCAACCATGATGCTCTGATTTACCCTTCTTGCTTGCCTTCCATCGAGTGGTCTGACTAATTTTCAGTATTCCCCCCTTTCCCTATGCCAATCAGGTATTCAGAGAACTACTTATGCCCATCTGTGTGAGTCTCCCAAGTGGCCATTCGCCTGGTTGCTTTTTTTTTTTTTTTCTGCTCTCTTTGATCAGGATGTGTAGGGTGGACCAGGAATCATGCGGAAGTTTGTGAAACAAAGTTTAGGTCTCATTATACCTGCATTTTAATGAGGTGTGTTATATGCCATCCAAACTGCCCAGCCATCACCAGCACAAGTCTGCCAGTTCTATAGAGAATAAGCTTTCATGAAATATCAACTCTGATATGAAGTTTGAAAGTAGTTATCCTGGGAAGGGAAAGGGCTGGCCTAGTGCTTCTCAACCTGGACTTCATGTTGGTATCACTGAAGGATGCATCCCACCTCTAGTGTCTGGTTAAATTGTCATGGGATGTGGCCTGAGCATCTCAAGATTGCTTCCATATCCTTGAGGTGACTGCATTGTACAGCTAAGGTCAGATGTCATTAGGCTCACTCAAAAACAAAGCTGCCCTACATGATTGACTAACCTTGTACACAAGGCACCAAGGCATCATGGAGACAGGACAGTCTCTTCAATAAATACATAATACAAACTGGATTTCCAATTGCAAGAGAATGAATTTGAACTATTTTCCAATAATACACACAAAAATTAACTTGAAATTGTATAAAGACTTGAGCTTAAGAACTAAAGGGTGAACTGTTAAGAGATAGGGAAGCAACTCTTTGATATGGACTTCAGAAACTTGTTGGTTTTGACTAAAACATCAAAGCATTGGTAAGAAAAGCAAAAGTAAGTGAGTGGGATTGGTTGAAACTAAAGAGCTTCCATCCACACAGCAAGGGGAAACCATCAAACAAATGAAAAGGTACTGCACAAAATGAGGGAAATTACTGGATCACCAGATATCTGGTAAACAGTCAATGCCCCCAAACAAACAAGGAGCCAGTACAATTCAATAATGAAAAACTAACTTGAATCAAATCAACAGATAGAAAGGAGATACCTTGACAAAACAGAAACTTTTTTCTGACTTACTTAAAAGGTACTATGAGGATAGTAGAAAGACCCAGACATTGTTTTCATTCTGATAGCAGCTTGATCCAAAGGCAGCCAGAATGCTCCATGAGAAAAAATGAGACAACAAGAGATTGAGAGGTTTATCTATGCCTTGTAAGTGGTAGAGTACATTTGAACTCAAGCTATCAAGCCAAAAGTAACCAGCACATGCTCAGATTAAACTTGATTGCAGCCCAAAGCAACCTCTGCCATCTCATGGCACATCACATGACACCATACCATCTGCATGGCCTTAAAATACCTGGCAGAAAATCTTTACTAGATACATGTAACAAGATGCTCAATGACAAATATGCTTCTCTAGAAATGAGGGAATATTTTTTTTCTCTACAACATTCCATAAAATACAATTGAAGCATTTAAGGCTCATCAATATCTTTAAGTACTTTAAAAAGAATCCCCAAACTAAAGTCATCTGTAAATTAGATGTCTTCTTTGCAGGGCCACTTAGGAGAAAAGAAACAAGGGCTTGAGAACTTCATGAGTTTTTGCTGTAAAAGGACAGACAGAGGAAAAAATGCATTGGATGGTTGGCATCCTCACTTGTAAGCTTGAGGCACACATGCAATTTTCAGCATGTGGATTAAATCATGTCTCAGGAAGTTACAAATGGCACACATTAGGAAATTTACAGGGTGCTCTGGAATGGCCTAAACCCTGTATCATTAACCATGTGCATCCAAATGATGCCATACAGCTTATTGTGCATGTCTCTGTCACTTCTGTCTGTAGAGATCCCATTAAATTTCATGATGGCACCAACAGAGATGTTAACCTCAAGTGTAAGGGAAACTGGTGCACAGAAAAGGACCTGTTGGTCCCTTATCCAGAATTTCACTGGTGGGGAGAAGGGGAGATAGGAGTGAAAGGGGAAAAGGAGAAAGGAAGAGGGTGTGAGGACAGAATAGAGACAGAATCCATAGGCTAACAGGCTTCCTCTGTCTTCTTTGACTATATAACTTTGCATGGATTCCACACAACCATTCATCTAGACCATTTCTGTAGATGAATATGGAGGCTTTTGGGGATAGAAGCTTGTATTCATTTTCACCTGATGCTTTCTCCTGAACCTTCCACCTGGGAAGCAGAATCAGGAAATAATTCTGGAATATTTGGAACATTTCTCTACAAAAGAAAGTAAAAGCCAAGCCTTAAATGTACCATATAATTTCTGACATCTCCATAAGTCAATCTATATTGTGTATGTGTACACATGTGTGTGCTCATAGTGTTGGTGTTTATGTGTGTGCGTGCAGGTGTATATGTGTACGTGTGTATACAGGTGTGTATGTGCCTGTGTGTGGAAGTCAGAGACCAACCTCTGGTGTCTCACTTCAAGTGCCTTCTACCTTGTTTTAGAGCAGGGTCTATAGACTGGCTTGAGGTTTGCTGACTAGGCTAGTGAGCCTCAGGGATCCAGTTTTCTTTTCCTCTCAGGACTGGAATTACAAATGCATTCCACCACATCTGTCTGTTTCACATAGGTCTGGGATCAAACAGGCCTTCATGTTTGCATGACAATCACTTTATTAAGCCCACTCCACAGCTCATCTAATCCATATTAATAAGAAAAAAAAACCTGCTCAGACAAATCTATTATTGTTCAGGAAGTCAGACTCAGCATAATGCTATGCATTTCCTCCAACTCTGCTCTTGTCTGCCAGTTGTTGAAGCAAAAGACTCATCCCAAAAGATCCCCAATACCGCTTTCTGTGGTAGGAAGAGCCAGGGACTATGACCCCACAAAAGATTGATCCTGACGAAAAAGATTCAAGGCAAACTTTAGCCCTTTGGGCACAAAGGTAATTTGGGGGCAAGGAATTTGGATACTTCTCTGGAATGTTTATCCTCAAGGAAAACCCCTAAAAAGTAGATACGCAGAGTCAAAGCCCTTTTTTATCAGAACACAGTTAATACTTGTCTTTATTGGAGCAAGTTGGTGTGGTCAGAAAAAAATGCTGTCTTTACCATCATCAGGCAGTCTAGGGACCAGCTCCATGTGATACTGACTAACTCAGTTGTTGGAAGAGGCTTAGTTTTTCCTGAATCTTACTTTCACATCTTTAAAATGAAGAGTGTAACCTTTGCCTCAGCAGTTTTCTAGGGTACTTATAGAATATCCTGTGTGAAAATTGGGGTGCACAGCTCACCTGAATTAGGCAGTAAGTAATCATAATTTTTAAAAGAAGCATGAATGGGGCAGACACATTTGGAGGAGTCAGCTAACATGTGACAGCTTGATGCTTGGGCAATGTATTCAGTCTCTTCCCAACACTATGCCACATCTGTTTCCTGTCTCTGAAGCTATTCCCTTTCACTCTGTTGTCCTAGGCGAGGTACAGTCTGCACAGGGTAGTCAACCTGCTCTGTATACACTTGGAAGGAAAAGATGTTTCTTCCATTTTTAACTTCATCTTCCCATTTTCACCCCCAAGAGAGAACTTCTGAGTGGAGGAGACAGCTCCATTGGTAACATGTGTGAAGTGGAAGCATGAACACTGGAATTCAGATTCAAAGCACCCAAGTTTTAAACACAAACAAACAAACCCAGGTCTGAGCCCCAGGTTCAATGTGAGCCAAAGACTCAAAATCAAAGATTGAGAGAAATTTAGGAAGAGAACTGATATTGACCTCTGATCTCCTTGCACATGCCCCTATGGGGTGCAAGTATGTGTACCTAAATGCTAACACACACACACACACACACACACACACACACACACACACACACACACACACACACACACACACACACTCTTCATGTTTGGAAGTCACCTAATATGGTTCAGAAGGTGGTCAGCACTTCTCAGTCTTGTGTTGCAATGGCTCTTGTCAATCCTTGTTTCTCTCACTAGGAATATATCACCAAAACAGGAAGTGTTGGTCTTAAGAGGCTCTTTCATGTGACAAAATATGCTGTGAGGAAAAATTCTCCTAACTTGAAGCCATTTACAGAATAACTCCAGCTGCTGCTTTGCCAAACATATCGGCACTGGTGGGCTGAGCTTTGTCTTGTGAAGTCTGCAAAAGAAATGTGTACAGGGCAGGCCCCTCTCTGTACTTGAGACCCTCTCAGAGCCCTAAACCAGACTCTTCTTTATTGTTTAGTAAGCTTTTTTAATGAAATGTACTACTCTTATTATAGAGGATTCCAAATAGGATCTAAATCACAAACCAATAAAAGAAAATTATTGGGCTGGGTATCTAAAGTTACTACCTAGAGGCTACTCCAGTGTGGTATGTATAAATCTCTAAACAGTTAAGTAGAATTGTCTTTCTGGTTTTTGGGATGGAAGCCAACAGCCATTTCAGTTACAACAGAAGGAAAATATTTTAGTGCTGAGCTTCGTTCGTTCAGTGGGCATAAAGAGAAATGGCACTCCCCCACCGCCATTTCGGAATTGAGTGAGAATATTGTGGTAATGAAATGCTATATGGGAACAGCTGAAGAAATGCTCCTCTGATTTCAGGGAGGGAGGTGAGGTGGGCTGGGATGTGCATTGGTGTGTCCACAATCTGTGTGTGCAGTAGAAGAAGAGCAGAAAGTGGGATTGGCAGGTGTTGAAGAGTAGTGACAGGGGAGTCCAGGATGGGGTGGTCTGTCACTCTAATGGAAACACCAGATGTACAGATGCTCACCCTACACTGGCCACACTGCATCTTTAGACACAAAGACAGCACCACTCAGGAAGGATGTGAACACTTCCACCCATGACCCCAGTCCTGCCAAACACTACAGCTGTCCCTCTGGAGCAAGGTTACAGAACATATAAAATGCAGACTCCTGTGTAATAAAAACCAAGGAAATTCCAGAGCCCTCAGTTATAAAGGACCATGGGGCTCATATCACTCAATCTGCCTCTCATCACAGAGATCATGGTGGCCAGTAACTTTCTTGAGTACATGATGATAAGATGCTCACAACCTCTGCAGATCCCATTCTGTTTCCTGGAAATGACTTCCTTATGCTAGGCGGAAAAAAAAAAAAAAAAAAAAAAAAAAAAAAAAAACTAGTCCTTTTTTTCATTATTAGCTGAGGGTCCTGGTCTTTGTGCAATGGGAAACAAGATACAATGGACCTTTTACCTGCTCATCTGAACTATTTGTTAAGTGGCTTGCTGTTCAAGTTTTCCTCATTCTGACTGTCCCTTTGCCCCTTTCAACTCTTCATGGCTTTTGACACACCCTTCTGTTGACCAGGATGAAATGATCACTGCTCCCAATAAATTAGACTTTCACCAGCAAGAATGACTCAATCTCTCCTTAGTGTTAGCTTGCAAATGAACATACAGATGGCCAGAGTGGATTCCTTCCTGTGAGCTCTGTCCCTGAGTTATAGCTCAACAAAGTCCTCAAAAAGCCTGTATTTGTCATCCAGTGAGGTGAAGGAACTAATCCACAGCATTACCTCCCAAAGGGACGGGCAGGCAGGCAGGCAGGCAGACAGACAGACAGACAGACAGACAGACAGAAGTAGGAAGATCAAGGTCATTCTCAGCTCTATAGTGAGTTTCAGGCAAGACTAGTAATCATGAGATTCTGTCTCAAAATAAAATAAAGCATAGAATAGAAGGGAAATTTTAAAATCTGCGGTTTGATTTTTGTGCTGCTTGCTGGCACTTTTGGGGTCAGGACTCAGTTTATGATTGTAAGGGTTCAGGCATTATGCTGGCCTGCCCCTGTCACCTGGCAGAATGCACTCAGGCGGTATTCTGGTCAGCCCAGGGTTCCATGACTACTAGTGTGCAAGTAGGTGCAAAGGATCCCTTTAAAACAAAGACTTCCACCCACCAACACCACCCCTGCCCCCCCTGCCTTCCCCTAGGGCAGACAGGACTTTTCCTGTTTCTATTATGTCCTCTCTCTGTCTCATTGTCTCTTTACCTCTTTTCTCTTTTCTCTTTATAATAAAACTCCTCACTTAAGTTCTGTCTGCCTGGCATGTTTATTCCCCTGCCTTGGTCAACCTCGCCCTGCCATGGAATCCTCCAAGGTGCCCAATGCAAGGTCCCCCATGTGTTCTATCACAACAATGATTCCTCAGCTACAACCAATAGCCCCTCTGACTTCCTCTGTCTAAGGAGACCATTTTCCCCATTGGTTTTCTTCCACACCCAGATGTTCCATCAGGTTCTTGAGGTAAGGAACCCTGCCTGAACCCAACCTTCCATGTCAACACTGCTTTCTCCCACAGCCCTGCACCACTCCGTGAGCCTCTGGGGGGTGACCAGAGTCTCTGACCTCAGAATGTTAGGGAGGGCACTCATCCTTGTAGTCTCTGCAGTGCTGCCTGCACTGCTGTTTCAACTTCACAGCCCAACCTTCCTTCTAGAGCAGTGGTTCTCAACCTGTGGGTCGTGATCCCTTTGAGAATCAAAACATTCTTTCACAGGGGTTGCCTAAGACCATCGGTAAACACAGATGTTTACATTATGATTCATAACACTAGCAAGATCACAGGTGGAAGTAGCAACAAAAATAATTTTATGGTTGGAGTCACCACAACCTGAGGAGTTAAAGGGTAGAAGCATTAGGAAGGTTGAGAACCACTGCTCTACATAAACACATCCTGCCCAGTGTCCCTGAATCCTCTTCCTTTTTGATTCTAAATGATGCTTTGTGGGGGTGCCAGATTAATCTCCTTAAAGCACAAACCCAATTCCATCACTGTCTTGCTCTGGAACCTTCTATAACTCCCCAGTAAGTATCTACTGAATTAGCTATAGCATTGTAGCTCATAAACTCATACACAATTATTTACTTCTTTCTAATACAAAAGTGAAGAAGAAATTACTTTTTTGGGGTGGGGGAGAGAGGGTTTCTCTGTAGCTTTGGAGCCCATCCTATAACTCCCTCTGTAGACCAGGCTGGCCTTGTACTCATAGAGATCCTCCTGCCTCTGTCTCCCAAGCGCTGGGATTAAAAGCTCAGGAAGAAAATACTTAAAAGCAACATCTACATTTAGTCTTACCTCTGTCTATTATCATATATATCTCATACTCTAGCTAAGTCATGCTTGTCACTATCCTTCAAATGCATCCCCCTTGCCTCACCTTGTCCCCCCCCACACATTTTCTCTATACTGTCCTTTGTCTCTACCTGCTGTAATCTGTGCAGTTTTCCAAGTGTCTCTCTTTCCTCATGAATCACACAGTTCTATATTTGTATAGGAAGGGATAAGACCAGGGACGAGTTTCATTTTCACCATCTCACCAATAATGCCTACCATACAGTCTGGGGCACAGCTGGTGCTTGTGGAGTTGGACAGGCTCATATAAGACATGAAGCACAAATCACACAAATGCAGTCTACCACAGGAAGGGAACAAGGAAGGCCCTTTAAAACTAGCATTGACACATAGTCCAGGCATTGAAACTCAAAGGGAAATCCTTCCTACAGAGACTCAGCTTGCCTCAAAGACAGAACCCTTTGGGGTAAACATCAAGGCAATGTTGGATCTCATCTGTGTGGTCTCCCAAAGCTGTATGCTAGGTAACTAATACCTGTACTTACCACTTAGAGAGGGTGACATAAGCAAGTGTGACAAATAGAGCCAGTGGGCAGAAAACACAGCCTGATGCTACCACATCATTTTCCTGCCACCTTTTCCTCCATTTGAGTTTTTTTTCAAGTCTGGAGAGGGTTAATTTGATCCCAAAAGAGACATCACCAAACTCCTGCAATGTGTACTCCAGGCTAGCTGACTCATGAACTTCTAGCTGCTTCTCCCATCTCTGCCTCACACCTTGCCATTGGAGGGATGGGACCCAACTTGTGCTGGAGTCTTTTTTACCAGAGGAGCCATCTCTCTGGCCTGAGGGATGCTGTTTCAACTCTGATGGGTCTAATTGGGTATAACCCCACTATAAATGGAAGAGCCTCTGCACCTTGTATAAATGTTAGAGCATCAGCATCCTGGCAAAGAATGTAGTCCTTTGTTTCCTATGGATCTCCATCCAAAACCACAGCACCTTCTGCTCTTCACATAACCCTGCAGGCTATGCAGGCCATCTTTATAGTTCCTCCTAGTCCTCACTGGTTCAAAGTGATCAGGACTAAATTCTTCTCCCTCTTTCCCAGCCCATATCTCCTCCTTGGTCCTCTCCCTTAGTTGCATGGCCATCATCTAGCAGGCAACCTCAAAACCCTTTCTATCCAATGTCCTCTGCAACCATCTTCTTGGTACTTCAAACCCACCTCCATGTTTGCCTTACTTTGCTCTCAGACCACAAAGCTGCACACTGAGCCCTATCCCGTTCTCAGGGAGCCTTTTCCACAGCTCCTGCCTGCCTCACTCCCACCGTTAGCCAGGGTCAAGCTGCATTTTTTTTTTTCAAAGATGGATTTGTAACTGCCCAGATAAGTCAAACCTTTGAGGACTCCCCCAAATCCCAAGACCTGAAGTTGCCTTCTGAGACTAAGCAGTCCAGTTACTTAGCCATTAGCCACACAGAACCATTTCTTCTAGTTTAAAGGTGAAATGAACCCTCCCCCTTTCAGCTCATGTGTTTACTCACTTGTCCCCTGATAGTGGCACAGCTTGAGAAGGCTGTGGAACCATCAGGCGATAAAGCCATACTAGGGGAAGATCACTAGGGCTGGGCCTTGAAGTTTTATAGTCCATCACACTTCCTGTTCACTCACTGTTTCTGGACTGCAGGTGCAATGTGACCAATTGGCCTCCTATTCCTGCTACCATGCTTTCCTGACCATAGTGGAATATCGCCCCACAAACTATAGGCCAGAACAACCCCTTCCTTCTTTCAGTTGCTTCTTGTCAGGGCAATAAGAAGAGTAGTGTATAGTACTGAAGTTTAAGTTTCTCAAAATGAAATAAGAGGGAAAATTCAGTTTCTCCATCAAGTTCACAAGAGCTGTATAGCCACATGCATTCAACTCATGGCCAGTTGTCACCTCTTTGGGGAAGATTTCTGAAGATATGGGAATAGAGAAAAAAAGCTCCCCCCTCCGCTCTGTGTTCTTCTCTTGCTAACCTGGTCCTCCTTGATTTGTACTGTCATCATCTTCCATTCACAGAGCTCCTTGTTCCTAGGGAGAGGCTGTATCTAAGCCTTTAGAGTGGCTGATGCATGGGGGACACATACTTATCCCTTTCTAAGCCTTTAGAGTGGCTGATGCATGGGGGACACATACTTATCCCTTTCTTTTCCTTAAAAGAGTCCTTGACCAGAAGCAAACATAAGGTGCCAAATGCTCATTTCACCTTTTAATTTTAAAAAATAAAAAGAGCAACTCTACCACCATCTCTCTTTTTAGGTACTGATTCCAGAGGCTCTCTGAGAATGAACCCTGACCTCTGCCATTCCCAAGATCAGATTCCCTACTTGTCTTTTAGAACCACAGGGAAACGGTCTGGCAAGAGGCACCATTGTACCAGCTGATTTAAATTGAAGTGTTTTCCCCAGATAAATGCGTGCTAAATAATACACCAGCTCTCCAACCAAAGGGAAGTGACAGGCACTCTGTAAATAAAGGCACTTAGTTCCTGGTAAAGAGCTGTAAAGTGGTTCTGAGCTGATGTTTGCTGACCAGCAAGAAACAGCTTCACCTGCTTTATGTAATTGTCACTGCAGTTTCGCCTGCTGTATATTAAAACTGCATCTCATAGACCCAAATGTCACATTGGATATACCATCCCACATGGAACTCGCCACCTTTTGCCGTAATTGTTTTTGACAACCAGCCATCACATCCCATCTCTTTTCAGAAAGTGTCTGGTCCAGAATCCCTACTAGGTCAGTTCTGACACCATGTGGGCTAGAAAGGTGACACTCAAAGGGAAAGTGAAGAGAAGCAAAGCAGAGAGAGAGAGAGAGAGAGAGAGAGAGAGAGAGAGAGAGAGAGAAAGAGAAAGAGAAAGAGAGAGAGAGAGATCCAATAACATGCCATGGCAAGTGCACAGACACAAATCCTCCCCATGGAGGCTGGACTTTCTCAATGTTGATATGCCCCTTTCTTGTTCCATTGTAGCACTTTAGAACAACTTCCCACATATTTACATGAACACTCTGACACAAGAGCACAACAGTTGTCCTCACTTCACATTTCTGGACCCACCTGGGTTCTGGAAAAATGAAAACATAATCATGCATGTGTCAAGGTGGGACTGCAAGATACATCATGATAAAACTGGCCTGGCAGGTGCTAGAAATTTCTATAGGTGTTACTCAGGGGACATGAGATATGTTTACCAAAATGCAAAGAGCAACATAATGCCTTTGTTGCTGGTAATTCCAGCTTCCCTTGGAGTGTGGACCTGCCAAATACCTGGATGGAGAAGCAAGTACCTGAAGCCACTGGGCACACCAGTTAGTCAAAGAGGTCTTAGAGATGGGAAATAGCAGGGACATTCAGCTCCCCTGTCTAGTGCATGACTAAAAGAGACGCAGAGGACTGGGTGCAGGGTGAGCTCTAGAGGTAAGCAGTGGGGAAGAGCCACTTCTTAGTGTTGGGAATTGCCACTGGACCACTGCCACTGGAACATCAGAGTGATACCAGAGTTTGCTGCAGAGGCCAATGACAGGATAGGAGAAGGCAGAGTGAGAAAGAAAAGTGAAATAGAGCTTTGGCTACAAAGAGTTTCAATATTGTGTCCTTAGGAGCAGAACTGACGTCTGGCTTCTAGGAGACTCCTGCTGAATTCTAACTCTGACCCGAGGCTAAGAGAAATGCTACCTGCCAGGCATGTACCTCATCCTCTGCCTTCCTCTGCTTTTGGTGTACCTTCATCCATCTAGGCCACGAAAACAAGTATTGCATGTTAACTGGATAGTGACAACAGAGAGCTCCTTCTTGCTCTTCTGGATGCTAAGACATCCTAAACCAGACTTTCTGATTCATATATGGTGCCCTCTTCCTTATTCTCCCTATGGCAGTGGGAATGTTGGATCTCTCTAAGGTCTCTTTTTATATAGGTACCAATCCCTTTCGAGAGCACTGGCTTAATGACCTAGTTACCTCCTCAAGGTCTTACCTTGCCAGACTACACCATCTAGGGTTAGCATTTCAATATAAATAGCTGACAGCCAAATATTCAGGCTGCCACAGAGTGTGTACTTTCAAACACAAAACAAAGACATCCTTCCCGTCTTCCAAGAGAAAAAGGAATGTCTCTTCTCCCTCCATATCTCTTTGTAAAACTTATTCCCTTTGCTTATTCTTGATTTTCTTAATATTAAGGCCTTTGAGCAGAGGGGAAAGGGAGCATTTTGTCAGGTTGGACATTTTACAGAATCTGAGGAGGGATAAAGTTTAAAGGGAGCTGGGAGGAACACCTGTGTCAAGTGCACATGTGACTAAACATTGGTGCAGTGTCATACATCTACAGACCTTAGGGTCATGAGTGTACCAGGAGGACACAGAAAGGCAGGGGAAAGGAAAGGCTTTCCTGCCTTCTCTGTTCTCAGCATCTCTACCCAAGGGGAGAACTGCTCCTTTCAAATCTTTTCAATCCCCTTGCTATCCCCTCCTCAGGACAGGAGGCATGTCTGAACGAGATGATCAGCATGTTCAGTGCACTGGGTTTGTTAGTGTGAAGATTTCAACAGCTTTCGAGCAGCTTGTACCAGTCACCCAGGGATCTCATTAGAATGCAGATCTGACAGGTACTATAAGATGGGTCATGAGAAGATGCATCTCCAACAAGCTGCCCCAGGTGATGCTCACACCAGGGCGAAGGTGAGGAAGACAAATTAAAGAGCCAGGGCTTCAAGGCAGATACCGCATACCAGCTTGCTGCATTCACCCCCTGGAAGGTCAGTTTACTGTCTCTCACATCCTTTCTCCCCAGTGTTCTTCAGGTAAGCTGGGCAGGAGGCAAGTTTCATTTCCTGTGCATGCAGCCTGGCAGAACTCAGGTGTCTCTTAGGGCCTTGGCATGTTGCATGGCTGGGCCAAATTTTACATTTGAGAGTATCAGACAGGATGGTGGAATGCAGAGGTCAAAACTGGGCCTCAGGCAAGGTCATGTCAGAAAAATGGGAGCTGGAAGTGACTCAGCCGAAATGGAGACTGATCCAATCTTCAGAAGAGTTGCAGAAACCCAAATCAAGGAGGCCCTAATTCACCACTCCACAGGCAAGAGTAAAGTGGGTGGTGTTACAACCTGACCTAAAGCCACAGTGAATCTCAAAAGCGACCCCCACCCCAGGGCCCTGCCTCTTCTCCCAGTCCCCAGCAGCAAGGCCACTAATGCTCAGGACACTCCCAAGAGTAGCTCTGACCCTCACAGCAGGGCCCCACTGAGAAGTATTAAGGCCTCTCCTTGTCTTTCACTTCCCCAGTCCCACCTCAGCACTCTTCTTTCGCTGGCCATCTCTCCCCCAGGACAGTGCAAGGAAGAGAACCTGCAACCAAGAGACTTTCAGGTACTATGGTGTTTGGGTTCTGTGGCAGAAGCTAGAAGCTAGAAGCAGATGGTAATGCTGGGTTGTTCAAAGATAGCAGAGCACCAAGGTCTTAGCTCCACAATCCAGTCAAGCCTCCAGAAAGGCCTGCATGTGGCAATGTACCCACTCTTCAATAAGGAGCTTCCTACCCCAGCAGATGCAGACTTCATGGGCTTTGCTTCCTGGAATGACAGGAGTCAGGCCCCCAGTCAGCAGTCAGCCACACCCATCTAGTAGGCCTTGCATGACCCACATAGAGCTGTCACTTAGAAGAAAATACCTCATCTCCTATCCTTCCTGATCCTGATATCCAAGGCCACTCATTATGGGGTTACTTGCTATGCTGATTCCCTGTGACTACAAGATGGCATCTTTACTTGGAACCACCTGTCCAGGATCCCAGAGCAAATGAAAGGGAAGGCTGGGACCAAGAGAAAAGGCAGCTATGTGTCATTTAAGGCTTCTGTGCCTCCTGTAGGAAAATGCACAAGCCAGCAAACATCACTCCTTGCTACATGGCTTCAAGTATCTGCCCTATCCCTACTCTTTAGAGATCTCTACCCTTTTATCAGCAGAGCCTTGGATGTGCCCCTAACCACAGCAAAGCTTAATGCTCCCATTTCAGCTCCATGGGAAAGCACTCATGGGGATGGAGCAGAGTAGTATGCAGCTGGCATCTTAGGCAGTGACCCTGGTCATAAAGCCCATTGTTTGCAAAGGCCAAAAGGGTGACCATTTAAAGACTTTTATTGCTTCAAAAAGGCAACAAACTGGGGAAGGCAGACATATATCAGGGCTTCTGTCTACATCTCCAGATGGCAGAAAGAACAGATGCTCCTCTGTAAGCCATTGTGGTGACCACAGGTTTCATTGTCAGACAGGCTGATGTGAGCCTCTTTGAATTACTGAGTGAAGGATATCCCTCTTGCCAGCCCCTGTCCCCCATAGGCACAGCAGAGAAGTATTACAGGCTGTCCTTACCTTGGGAATTAGCCTGCAAGACCCCGATGCTGTCATCAAACTGCATAGATTTGATGTTGAGTGACGCCAAGATGCATTCCTTGTCCTGAAGCGAAGTATCATCAATATTATTCTGATTGGCTGACAGGATAACGCACATGTCACAGAGGTTGATGTTGACAGCCCTTAAATCAGCCCGACTTAATGGTGTACCCTTTGGCATGGGGGTGGGGGGAGCAGGGAGAGGGAGAGAGAGAGAGAGAGAGAGAGAGAGAGAGAGAGAGAGAGAGAGAGAGAGAGAGAAGAGGGAAAGAAAGAAAAAATAAAAACAAATTAAAGATTGAGCCAGAGCTTTGGGACATTATTTAACAAGTATCTTTTTTATGTCTTGACATTAAGCTGGCCTAACTACATTTCAGGGAATAAGGGCTGCACGCTAATCTAAAGGGTAGTCGGTGCTGATGGCAGCATTTCAGGCCAGCTCTCAATACTCAATCAAGCTATTACTAACAAACGAGAGACGAATAATGCCAGGGTCTACATCTTCCTCCTGCCTGGAAATTGTCTTGATTTAAGTAACTGTCCTGTGGCAACCTCTGCCTTTCAGAACATAACGAGGGGGTGGGTTTCAAATGCCTGTTTATTTAATAGCAGGTCACTTCTGTCTCTGGCAAAAGACAGCATATCCGATCAGAATTTCCAAAGCAGCCATGGGGAAATCAGCAAAACAGGGTGTGATGAGGTGGGACTCGGGGTTCTGCTTGAGTGGGAGGCTGTGGGAGCCAGTGGAATTGGGGTGCATCTTGCAAAGGGGAGAGGACAAGCTTTGGGCTATAAAATTTTATTGCATATTTTCGGCAAGAAAAAAATCCAAGGAAACTACATAATTATCCAACAACATAAGAGTGGTTAAATATATTTTTTGACACTTATACAATTGACAAGTGTACTGCAAATGCAGCCAGAGCAAGCCCTCCACATACTTATTGAGTTGCAATAATCTCTAAGATAAAGGAATTAGTAAGTGGTAGGGAGGTGGGATCTAGAACAATTTAAAAGTATAGCCCCATTTATTTAGAAAAAAATAAGCTGCTTGAGTAAAAATTATATATTTATAAATGTATGTAAATTCAAAGAGAAAACTCGGGAAAAACTATACACTAAACTAATAACAGTAATTACCTCTGGGAGAGGAAAGGATGAAGTGGAAAGTTTGCTTTTGACTTTATATACTTCTATATTGTTTGAATATTTTATAACAAGAACAGATTTGTATATTACTGGTGCAATTAAAAATAAATAAGCCAGTAAACAGAGGTTTTTTTTAAAACTCCATAACAATGTGAGACAGTAGAAAAACTTCTGCAGATCCAAGGTTAATGATGGAGAGCAACCATAGATATGATGAAAAGATAGGACCAGCACTCTTACATGCTGTCTACCTAAGGACATTGTAATAGAACTTCTTGGATCATCTTGAGTCAGAGAATCCAGTAGCCATACAGCATTATTTTTGGAGACCCATCCAGCTATCAATACCACTGACCCTCTAGGTTTATTTAAAAATTTTCTTGTATATACGGATACCCCAGGAGTCTTCAACCTACAGCCTATCTTGGCCAAGGGTTTGCCAGCTGTTGTATGCTTCTCCTTTTGTTTTATCACTAGATAGGCTTTGGGAAAATAGGACCTGGATAAAATTATGGAGCCCATCAACTCTTCTTATGACTCAGTGAATGTCATGACTCTCTTCCAGGGCTCCTAAATATTGCTACAAAGAAGACCCATAGTGCAAGAGCATGTAGGGTCATAGGTTCAAAAAGGTCCTGGTCCAGGCACTGGAACAGTATCTTGAGAGATGGAGAGAAACATCAGTTTTTATGATCTCTTGGTACAAAATTAAGTGTGACCAACTTTCTGTATCACATTGCTATGTATAAACAACAGCTGTCTATGTCCATATTCTTTTAATTTTCACTTTGTAAGAAACCCATCAATAATTGTAAGGGAAACCATGTCCAGTTGTAGACATACGATTTCAAACCACAAGAACATCAATGACATACATTGAAAGTTTTTGTGTTTCTTTGACCTGCCCTTATATGACTGAATGTTTAAATAATGAGGATATAGGTCAAGGCTTTTAATGTACCAATCCACTGTGCTTAAGTGTGCTAAATTTGGGGGGATTTGTAAAGGCTCTACAACTGTGATACTCATCCCGACTTGTAGGAAAAAAAATACCTCTTGACAACTAAGGAGTTGCTTATCTCTAAATATTATGTTAAAAAATAGTAAAATAGCTGGAAGAGCCAGGCAGTGGTAGCACATGCTTTTAATCTCAGCACTCAGGAGCCAGAGGCAGGCAGATCTCTGTAGGTTCAAGGCCACCCTAGTCTACATAGTGAGTTCTAGGACAGCCAGAACTATATGGTAAGACCCTGTCCCAAAAAACAAAACAAAAAAAGAAAAATTACTGGAGGACAGTTAACGTTTTCCTGAATTTGTGACACAGTCAACTACATAAAATTTTGAGAAGAATATTATGATTTTGTGAAGAATATACTATAATTAGAAAGTGGCTAGTTATATGACTTTTAAGTCATTATCTCATATCTTTACATTAAATTATGGAGTCCCAAATTGTTTTCTATAGATTGGTGTCCTAGTGCTCTTCATAATAATGATTTTATATCTGTATAATATTTATTATATATAAGTATATATATTTTGAATATTATATATATATATATTTGTATATGTACATACATACACACAAAACAAAGCCATGGAAAAAATTGCTGGTTTTCTAAACAAAGGGTGGGCAGAGATTGGTCCACAAAAGAGGTTTAGAATTCTGTACAGTAGGGATAATTCTCTTTATTTGGTCAATATCAGAAGGAAGATGGGACAGATCAGCATTTCTCTAAGTATTAGCCATGTCAAATTAAAATGCCAATGAGAATTTTATAAGTGAATTTTTGATGTAAATATCAAAATAAGGCAACATTGCAAATTTCACCTAGGAAAGAATTTAGACACTAGTATGGTTAATGCATGTGGTGGTAGCTCAACCTCACCCCTGACAAGTGGCTTCACTTGGCTGCAAATTCCTTTTAATAAGGCCTCCTAGGGTTTTGACTTTCTTAGTAGAACACAGAAGGACTGCTACATCCTCAGGCCTGAAACCACATGAAGGAGCTGAGACATGATCAAAGCTTCAACAATTATAGCCACCTGGGATTTGCTTTTGTGAATGCAAAGATGAAGAGCAAAACATCAAATAGTGTGACCTTGACTTACAGGCAATATGGACACTTTGGGGAAGTTGTGCAGTGTTTCCCACTCTCGCTTGAGGTACTCGATGGAGCCCACAAACACGATGTGTTTGAGCTCATGGTAGTGAAAATTGCTAGCACGGAGTGGCATCACCAGGTTCCGGAGGCCAATCAGGGCTGAGCTGACATCCCCAAAGATGCAGACTACAACATGGCCACTCAGGACAGTCATGGCAGCTTCACTTCGAGTCTGTAACAAAGAGAAGTAAGTGCAAAACTTTCAGAGAGAAGAGCTCCTAACATCGATCTAAGGAGAGAAAGCATCATTCAAGCAAAGGAGAAAGATAAACATTGGCTGAGTGCTTACCGTGTACTATTGCTGTGTTATTTACATATGGTCTGAGTGTCTCCCATGGACCCATTGTTACTAAAGTCTTTGTCTCCAGGGTGGCATTATTATATGGCAGAACTTCTATGAATTGAAGCTACACCTTATTGGAGGTGTGGGACAGTTCATGTGCAACTGCCTGAGAGTTCTTATGTGACTTCTTGAGCTCTCCAGAGATGATGAATATGAAAAGAGCAAACCTGAACATACCCATCTCATTTCTCTCTGGTCATGTTTGCTTCTACATACTCCTACTATGAGTATCTACCAGGCAAATGGGATAGGCCAACATGAGACTTTGAACCTCTTAAAGACTCTGAGCTACCTTTTCTCTTTATGAGTTAGCTGTCTCTGGAAATTTATTATAATACCACAAAGGTATCCAATACAGCTATTATTTGTACTACAATAAACAATGTTTAATTTAGTTCAGAATAATAGAAAAGAAGTGATTCTTCAATATCATATATAGAATTGAACAAGGTACCCATTCTAATGGATAAAAGTATATTAGGGGAAGGGGAGATAAAAAAGTAAAACTCAGGTTGCCATGTGGGCTGTCTTATAATACAATTTTTTAGGAAGTCAAACACTGGTTTAAATGTCCATCTCCATCAAGTTAGAGAGCATATAAATATCTCTAATAATTTTTGGGCATACTGTAAGTGCACATGCAGAAAAGTACTATTTTTTCCTTCTTGATTTTATTTATTGTTAAAGAATATATAAAATAATGGTAAGGCTTACAAGACAGCTATTGTTTCTACTTTGTCATTATATACATGTTATATATTCACCTCTAATTTGAGCAAGGACATGTATTGTACTTATAAATTCCTGTAAACATATACCCACACATTACCAATCCTTCTTGAACAATGTATTTAAGAAGGATGTGCCAGGTAGACTTGTGAGCAGGAGACAGGGCAAAACAATCTTTAGGAGAACAAAGAAAAAAAGGGGGGGTTGTTTATGTATGTGGGAAGAAAAGGAAGCCTTAATATACATGGCATAGTTGATAAAATTAGGTGCCTTTTTAGGTCCTTTTGTTAAGAAGATGATTAAATGGTCCTATTCATTGGTTTGTCTTAACTGAAATTTGGGGTTCTCTTTTTAGATGTTTCAGTGAGGTGGCATAGTCCATCACAGTATCAGTAGATAGAATGTGATATCTTAGGCCAGAGGCTGGCTGCTGTGACCTGTAGACTCAATCTGATGATACCCCACAAGCTTCTACACATCTACTGAGTAAAAACCAGTTTTTTCTTTGTTTGTTTGTTTGTTTGTTTTGAGACAGGGTTTCTCTGGGTAGCTTTGGAGCCTATCCTGGTACTCGCTCTATAGAACAGGCTGGCCTCGAACTCACAGAGATCTACCTGCCTCTGCCTCCAGAATGCTAGAATTAAAGGTGTCCACCACCAACGCCCGGTGTAAAAATTAGTTTTTAAAATTCACAATAACTAAAAAGAAAATCAAAATTAGAAATGTCATTATGAGTGATAATAATATGAAATTCACACTCTAATAAAGTTTTGTTGGGACACAGCTAAGTCATAATGTTTAGGTATTTTCCATGGCAAATTTCATAGAAAGCAGAGTTGACGATTGTGACAGAGATCACATGGCCTGTGAGACTTAAATCACTGAATATGTTAATCTATAGAAAAAGGATACTGATGCCATGTCCAAACTTTGAGGTTTCCTGGATCACTCCTGGAAGGGCTTGCCTTATATAAAAACCTGCAAATAGGCATTACAATGGGCTAGAGGCCAATCAGTAAAGATAGAGGCCAATGTCTTTCTCCAATCCCAATTCTGTATCCCCAAGGGTGACAGAGAAAGGAATATTGCCATGTAGGGAGGACCCCAGTTACCTGGGAAATGCAAATGGATATCTGTCCATTGCTGGTCATTTGTTCATTGTAGAGGTGAAAAGAACTACAGGATGAGGTCAGGTGGGGGGGATTCTTTGTTTATCCTTCTAGGCAACACCTTCAACCTGCCTGCCATCTTTCCTGTTCTTCACTGCATGCTCATAACGACCCATGGGACTGAGGGAAGCATGTTAACGTCCACTGTACATATCAACCTCTGCCTGATTTAATCCCTAGCATTGACCAGGGTATTGATTGCTTAAATGCCAATATTGCAATTCATGACAATGTCAGGGTTATTACAGTAACCCCTAAGGAGAGGAGGAAGCTAGCTTTCATTCTCTGGTCATTAGAGAAAAGGAGGAGCTATGATCATTGCTGGTTTCCAGAGTAGACGGGAAACCTGAGACACAAGCTCATGAAAGGTGACTGGGTAGGCTTCTATGGAGCTTCCATGATCTCATCCCACTTTGTGAGGAAGACATGAGTTAGTTATTCAGGCTACATGGAAGTGCCAGTCCCTGAAGCCAGAAGCAGAAAGACAAGTCCTCTGGGGTGTGCTATCATTGGGCTCCTGAATATTTTCAGTGGGCCTGGTCACCTAAGAAGCTAGTTCCTCTCAACAAGCAAGTACAAATGCAGTGAAGAATGGAAACTGGAGATCAAGAATACAAAAATGAGCTAGGTACCAGTTGGAAGAATGGTCCAGGCATAGAAGATAACCTCAGAAGCTTAGGCCTGGGGCAATTACCAATTCTCCATTATGCCAAAGCTATACCCCCTGGAGATGTATGTAAAGCTCCAGTCCTGCACCTCAAACCTGGAAAGTCTGATTTTTCCACACTTAAGATCCAACAGAAAAATCCTTCAGGATTTTCTCCATGCACCCTTCAACCCCTTGAGTATTGCCTACTTGTACTTGATAGGATACCCCTGGCTATTTTAAATCTAGACTGGTTCTTAATCCATGGATCTGAAGAACACTTCTGTATCTCATCCCACTTGGTCTCAAAAATTTTGTTTCATTGTTAATTTTATATCTCCTTTCCAATTAGAGGACTGTCTCTCCTATATGCAAATCACCCAAAGCCACTAGATTCCTGCACTCTGTGAACAAGGGGCTTCCATAAGCATCTCCACAAAAGTACCGTACCCCTACTCTTCTCATCTACTCATTGGGTGAAAATTCAAACTACTCATTACTGCAGAGAGGGTTTCTTGGATAGTAGCACCCCCAGGACCCTGCTTAATTTTCTTCACAATGTCCTCATTCATATGGAAATTGTTCTCAGAGACTCATTCTCCTCCCCACAGGCATTCCCTAGAAGGCAAGTTCTATATGTCATCAGAACAAGAATGGTACCTAACACATGGTGTGTTTGCATCAGTGTTTCCTCAAGTGATGCTGCTTTTTTTCAGATGAACTCATCCCCCTAAATTCCTTCCTTTGATAGGGGATATTGATCACATTCTGGATCCAGATGAAGCATGCAGTATATGACTAAGCCATAGGTGACCAACAACAGAGAATCTAATTGGTTAGAACCGTCTCCCCTTCTGGCAAATCAAGCAGTGACTGTTTGCTGAGCATTTTGACTCATGTATTTTAGTCCTCAGACTTCACAACTCTGAGATGCCTCCAGCAGAATGCTGTATTGGCTCACAATACTCATTTATAATTAATTTGAAAACACAAACACTAGCTAGCTAAAATACAGTGGGGAAATCTAGTATATTAGCACACAAAACAATTCTGAGGATCTGGAATAGTCCTTGCTAAGGAAGGGTGGCCCTGAAATTGAAAATGATAGGCTTTTCCTAGCTGAAAATGAAGTAGACCTATAGCCATCTGGCGATTAGAGGCACAAGCAGGAAAGAGCCCTGTCTGACTGTTCTTCTTGACTATTAACCCATTTTTCATGGATTAGCAAAACAATAAACTCTAAGGAAGCCAAATGTAGCCTCTGAAACCTAAAGACAAACATAGAGAGTAAAATGAACTATCTGTGCTAACTTTCCTGGGACAAAACAGGAGAAGCCTGCTATTTCTAGAGGTGTTCACAAGCCATCCCTGAAGCAGTGCTCAGAGCTCTGGACAGTTGACCATGGCCCTACACTGCCATCCTCAGCAAAAGCACTTGCCTATTTGTTTCATGTGTTGAGAAGGACTGAAAACATGTTAGGGTAAGAAACACTACTGCAGCCGGGCGTTGGTGGCGCACGCCTTTAATCCCAGCACCGGGGAGGCAGAGGCAGGTGGATCTCTGTGAGTTCCAGGCCAGCCTGGTCTCCAGAGCAAGTGCCAGGATAGGTTCTGAAGCTACACAGAGAAACCCTGTCTCGAAAAACCAAAAAAAAAAAAAAAAAAAAAAAAAAAAAAAGAAAAGAAAAGAAAGAAACACTACTGTATGTCCTGGGAGATAGCTTAGTTGATAAAGCACTTGCCACATGAGCACAAGTATCTGAGTTTGATTCCTAGGACCCATATTAAAAAGCAAAAGCTGGATATAGTGATGCATGCCCAAAATTCTAGTGCTAGGGAGGTGGAGAAAGGATCCCTGAGACTCACTGGTCTGACAGTCTAGCTGAATCAGTGAGTTCCATGTCCAGTGAGCAACCCTGCCTCAAAAGAGAAAGTAGAGAGTGATTGAGAAATACACTTGACATTGGCTTCACACACACACACACACACACACACACACACACACACACACACACACACACACACACACCAAGTATACACCTGAATACATAATACAACAAAACAAAAATTTCTTACAACAGAAAACAAAGCAAGTAATGTTTCTATTTTTATGACATTTAAACATAATCATGATAATATCAACAAGTAAGAGAAAGGTGCTTCTGTGGAGCCATGTGCTGGGTTTTCACCACAATCCTATGAAGTTAGAGCAGTCCTCATCCTGTCTCCTTACAGATGAAGTAATTAAAATGCATCATCCAACAACTGGCCTAAGGCCATGCAACTAACAGATGATAGGCAGGGCCAGGCTGTGCCCCCAGAGCTACATGAGGATCAGGAATATTGTGCATTCCACCTCCCATGATACCTGTGACAGCACATAACCACCACTATTGTCCTGGTAAAAACTTAAGAGAATGAAAATTCTGCTCTTGAGAGAAAAAAAACAATAATAATTTTGCTCTAAGCTCACATTCTGATCAGAGATCTCACCACTTCAATCTCTGATAAGAATTTTAGTCATCAAAAATGGCTAGGGCAAATGACAGTGGCCTCTACTACTCAGTTAGGAAATCTTCCCTCTGAGCAAAAGTCCTCATGCCAGGCAGAGGGGAAGGCCATCGAATCCACATTCCCTCACTCACCAGGATGACTTTCTCAATCTCCTTGGGTGCACACCAATGAAACATTCCAGTAGAGTCGTACTTTTTCACATTGGAATCCATGTTGTCAATCTGATCATTGCCAGGAATTAACAAAGGGTCATGCCTGGGGAGAAAAGGCAGGGAAACCTAAGTGGAAAATGTGATAAATTATAAATGCAAAGGGTCCCCCTGAGTTACATCTCAGAGGAGATGACAGATGCAGAGAAAGTGCTTGTCACCAATGGCCATCTTCTGTCCTGCAGAGCACATCACTTGAAAGGCAGCTGCCCAAACCACACACCCCTCTGGAAGGGCACTTGACTTTGTCAGGTAGTAATTCTGCCTTTCTCCTGTGTATTTTATAAATGGGCTTCATGTCATTTTGTGGATCCAGCTTCACTTTTTATGGCTATCTCATTCCTTGTTGTCTCATTTTACCAGCTATCCAGTTTTCCCAGTACACATGTAAGCGCGCGCACGCGCGCGCGCGCGCGCGCGCGCACACACACACACACACACACACACACACACACACACACACACACACACACACACACACACACCCCAAAGGGTTGCTATTAGCATTGGCAATGAAGAGTAAGGAATAGGAACAGAGCCTCATGCTGGCTGACTGGCATCAGGATGGAAAGCCAATTACTCCCTCTTTCTGACTACAACTTCTGACTCGATGCTCTTCGCAGTAAAAGCTTTAACAGGCTGCACTTTAAATATTTTAGCAATTTGCCCAATCAGATTTTGCTCTCCCAGGCTGAAGCCCTTTAAAGATTCAACAGCATGTCACTTCAGAGCAGATTGACTACCAAGTGCCCACATCTGGAATACATGATTTCAATACTAAACAACACCCTCTCTCCTCGCCTTGACAACTGTATTTGTGCTTAACTGTCCAATGATGGGACCCCACATCCCCACCTTCATTTCCCAACGTAGCATTCCTTGGATGAGAGCCTCAATCTCCGATACATCTTAATAAACTTGTTTCAAATTCTCAAGACTACATCCACTCCTTCTGGAAGGAATGCTGTATAGAGGTAGCCCCTCCAGTGAGTTGGTGGGGTCTAACAGACAACTTAGGAATTACAATGAAATCAGGCAGATCTACCATGCCCACAGTATAATAATCAAGCCCTCCAGCTCAGGTGATAATCATTGTCTGTGGCTCTAGCTCTGATATGGTCAGCATCTGAGTGTATGGGAAGCCCTTGTTGGCATCAGCAACATTAACCACATATAATTAAGATATCTCAGGCAGAGCCATCCTGCAACAAAATCATCTTTTTAAGCAAACTGTCAACCAAAGACAGAAAACAGAAATAGATTCAAATTTCAAAATGGTATAGTGAAGTGATGTTATCTTTAAAATAATCTATTTTAAACATTAAAGGATAATATTTATGCTTTAATAATTCTCCCTGAGAAATGCCTTGTGTTTCTCATCTCTATGCTCTGACTATAGAGGGTAGGGCAGCAATCTCTCTAACCTGTTCTCGTGTTGGAATTAAGCTTGTGGTTATCTAGTAGGACCTGTCTATTATGCCTTCCACACACAGAGAAGATAGGAAACTCAGTGCGTGTTTTTATTCTCAGCAATTTGCTTTGAGGCCACAGCAGATGACAAATACCATGTGATGCAATCCTGTGGAGTCATCTTCAAGGAGCATGCTAGATTACTCCAGGAACTGTCATATCTGATCTTTAAAGGAATTGAACAACCCAATTCAGAGTAGCATCTCAGTGGCCTGGTTGTTGAGAAGTCTTCAGGGGCTATAAACTACCAGGACACCTCTCACACATAAAGCTGAGTCCAAAAGTGCTAAAATAAGGGCCAGTGAGATTGATCACTGGGTAAAGGTGCTTGCTGTGCAAGCCTTGACACTTGAGTGTGATCCCTGAAAGACATGTAAGGTGTATAGAGAGAACAAACTCCCTGTAGTTGTCCTCTGACTTCCATACACACTGGCATTTGTGTTCCCACCCCTTCCACACACACACCATAGACACACCCATGCCTACCCCTACATACATACAAAATAAATAAAATAAAAAAGTTTAAAAGCTAAAAAGGAGGGGGGACAATTATTGATTTAAAAAGCTGATTTGAACTGGTCACAAATTGTGGTGAAAGCATAATTTGATAGTTTGGGGACAAAGAGATAGTTGTTCAGTGGGTAAAGAGCTTGCTGTACAAGCATAAGGACCTAACTTGGGATTCCTAGCCCCTACAGATATGTGGCTCATGACCATATCCCCAGAATTGGAAAGATGGGTGGCCAACTGTCCATCATTGAGAGGAAAAAAAGGTAACAATGAACATTAATTATAAACTAAGATGGGGTTTAGGGAACTCTAGAGTTTCAATCCATGATTTGTGTTCTAGCATGAAGAATCATGCAGAAAGTCTCCAGGGAGCTTCACATATACTCTGTCCTCCTCCATGTAGATCTCTAGTCTGGCCTGGATGACTTAAATATACATCATCTAGAATTTCCCCCAAAGCGTCTGATCTGAGAAACATGAAAAAACTCTCCCTGAATGCAGATATTTACTTTGTAGAGCAGACAGAGTACATGGACTTCCAACTTTGGTCTCTTTAATCAGTAAAGTTATCAAAGAACATGAGACCCCTATTCTGAGCCAGGAAAAGAGGATGTCATAATATCAAATGGAGATATCAGGAAAAAAAAATATATAGGTCAAAGGTCATGGTACATTAGGGTATGTGCTACATCGAATTAGCACGGAAGACAATTTGAAAGCTTTAAGAAAGGACCTGTTTTTTCCATTTTGGTGTAGTATTAGGGAAGTTTGGAAGGAAAACAATAAAGCAACAGTTGATGCTCTGAGAGAAGGATCATAGGAATATCTGACAAGCTCTGAAAAGTGAGTGTCTTAGTGTTGTTCCACCAGCAGCCATTAGAATCCACTCAAAGAAATGAGGTCTAAGTAGCCACAAAATGGTACCCACAAGTGATGGCTGGAGATGTCTGGTATGTTATTGTTTAACCCAACGCATAGAAGCCTCAGAGCAGTTGTAGGAAAGGTTCTTAGATGTGCACTGTCCATCAACAGAGGATGAGCCACTGACTCAGAGAACAGACTGACTCATAATATTAGCTAGACCCTGCATTGTGCTTCCACTCCAAAAAAAGGAAAATGTTATATAAAATAGAGTATTGAAAATGAGTTCTTTTGCAAGGTACAAGAACTAGGGTTATTATGGGTGACTTTACTAATGTTGATGAGCCTAGAAGACCTTCAGGTTTGAAGCAGTGGGTTCTCCTTAGGGAGAGAAGTAGCCCAAAGGATTTGGGAAGGATTGGGCCACTGCAGAGCTGTGAAAGGCTAGAAGGTAGTAGATAGGTAAAGGAAGGTTTTTGGAGAGTGGGGTCAGAAGCACTGAAGACTGGTTGACTTACAGTTCCATTAAAGGCCATGTTCCCTAGATTCCTCTGTGAGGGGGTGGAAGTGCTTGGAAGGTGATTCATCCCAGTGACATGAGAATATGTGATTATTCTGGGCCAGATAGGATGGTTTTCCTTGCCATGTCAGTTCTTCTAGCAATGTCAAGCATCTTTCATTGGCTTATGTGTCCATGAAACCCCTGGCACAGGTGAAAAGAGAGGGGTGGGCATCTCAAGGGGCAGGAATTCTACAGATCTTCTTTTGGAAGAGAGCCCATGTATACATCATTGAGCACACCAACCAACTGTGGTCCAGGGAGATCGGGAGGAACCAGGCAGGTTGCTATGCATGTGAAGGAGGTTCATGAGAAATATCTCTGAGCAAGGCTTCTCAACATCTTCAGCTTGCAGGACAGCCATGATAGATACTTGTAAAGGCCTCCAAGAGCTCTTAAAGACCTAGTGGAGCCAATGACCAGCACTAAAATACTAGTCCCTTTGATGTAATGAGATTCTTTAAATCTACACAGCAATCTGCAACTCTTCTAAGATGCTCCATAATTAATACAAGGGCTGTTTGTCATTTATGGTGTGCCAGAGCCTTTGTCTTATTTTAAAGGGATAGAGTGTATGTGATGGATTACAGCTATAACTGTGATCTCACTGTTGTGGACTCAGGTGTGGAATCTGTATGTTCAGACCCTCATCCTTAGTACCTCAGAATATGACCATATTTTGAGTTATGTTATTTATAATAGTAACAAAGATCATTGGGGTGGGTCCTAATTTGATCTTTTTTCCCACATGGAGTGAAAATTGAGACTCAGACATTGACAGAAGAAAAAGTCACAGGAAAGTCATGAGAGACAAGAGATCAGCAGGGTGGAAAGAATGGCTAAAACAGTTGCTTTTCCTCAAAGGACTCAAAGTATTAGTCCTTCTGAAGTCTTGACCTTGAACTTTGAAAAAGGAACTTCTGGCTGCTCATTACTTGGCTCTACTTGAGTGGTGATGTTTACTGAACTTTAACCTACATCTGAGTACAATACAGGTGACAGCTTAATCTAGAGAAAAGATGAAGTATGCTCACTAGTTCCGTCAGTCTGCTCAACTGAACCAAAAGAGTTGTTTCCCCATGGTGTTTAGGAATCGATACCAATAAAGGCAGGAAACCACCTATTTCCTCAGAGGCAATTTACAAGGTGGTAAGGACCCTAACCACAGAAGCAAAAATGCATGTTTCCAAATCTTGGCTTGTCTTATACTTTCCAAGTTGTACCTTGCCTCAACTTCTCAATCTCTAAAATGGGGGAATGTTAGATACAATCATTGTGCAATAGATTCAATCTAGAGAGTATACAACAAGCAAAGCCATGTCACACATGCAGGGAACAACTCAGCAGATCTGTCTTCAGCAAGTGTTTATTGTTCTTTACTGTTGGATGAGAATCTATCTAGCCCTGCTTTGTTGGCTCTGATTATGGCCAAAGGAAAAAAGACAAAGTGGAAAAGGCCAACAATAAAGATACAGGACTACTTCTGTTGACTTTCCTACTCCATGACAGAGTACCCATAAGTTGAAACACTATATATTACCATGCTAAAATTTCCTCCCACAGTTTGTCATTTGCCCACCATACCCACAACCCATGTATATGCATTGGAAATAGTGGGGGGCAGTAGCATAGTTTCAGTGGCACTGTGAGCAAGGGGGAACAAGGCTTTGAAAGACAAGGTCTGACTGACCGGAAGCCAGTCCTGCTGGGCTCCCTACTTCCCTGCTGCAGAAGGCAGCTGTGTCCTGTTCCCTCTCCCCTGAAGCCCAAGTCACAATGCCCTAAGCTGTAAAGAGAGGGCAAACAACATCAAGGATATGCATGAAGTGCACAGCTTGCATGAATACTCAGTAGAAAATTACCCCCGTGAGCCCTTGTCAAGACAATGTGCTAAGGAGTGGCTCAAAAATCAATTAAGGCTTGTGTGAGTCTTTGTCATGTGCCAAAGATCTGAAGGCTGGTTTAGGAATGCCCACTATTTATAACACAGCAGCCCCAGTGAGCTAGGCTTTTTTTTTTTTTTTTCTTTTTCTCTCTTTGCTTCTTGCCTCTCAGTTCTTACCTCCGATGTCCACAGCTAGAAATTAAGCATGCCTGACTTCAAGAGAAGAATAAAAGATCTTTGTTTGGAGGGTGTGCAGAGCAAGGAATGCCACTTGCCATCAATTAATCTCAGGAAGTGAACTAAATGCCCTGCCACAGCAGAAACACAAAAAGCTTGCCTTGAAGACAAGAGCCTAAAGCTAAACCGCAAATCCCTTTCCAAGCAAACCTGCTGTGAGGAAGTCGAATTACATTTTAAAGAGTAGAGTTCCCCTTACAGCCAAATACAGCAAATCCCAGTTTACTGTATGGCTTTGAGTTCAACACTGGGCTTCAGAAACTTACATGAAAAAAACAAGGAACCCAACAAAGTCCTGAAAGAAGGAAGCTGCTAGACAGCTTTGGAATTTCACCCTTCTCCCTACATAACTTTTAGGACCTAAGTTTTCATCACATGGGAAGGCCTTTTCCATCACCACAAACATCCTCCACAGACAGAGGGTGATGGCATCTTGCAGTGGACTCCCAGCAATGGGCAGCAGGGTGAAATGTGAGCCAGTCCCTCAACAAACAATAAACAACAGAGCATCTGTGGAACTGCAGAGTGTTTCTTAGACTTCATCTTTTGGCTTCTGTGATGTCTGTGATTCTTTTCCTATACAATATGAGTTGTTCCTTCAGAGCAAATAATTGTGTGTCTGTCTCATTCATTAAATGGTAAGCTTTGACAGGACTGGGAGCTTGCATTTTCTCCCCCATGCATTTTTAGCAACGAGTAGAGGATACAGTGGATGCTGAGTAAGCAAACCAGGGTTACTAGAACCATTCAGTGAGCTCTGGTCTCTGAGCATCACTAGGCCTATTATGCAGTCCAGAATATATGCCCAGCAAGAGCCCATTCCTTTTGTTATTTTATGATGACTTGTTCTGGGCTTTTCTAATATTTTTCACATATAAACAGTGTATTTGAGTTAAGACACAATATATGCCATTAAGAAAGGCATCATGGTGGGAAGGGAGACTATGAAGTATGTCTTTAAGCAATCAAAGCTGCCTGGAGTTGCCTGGAGCCAGCTACCCTAAGTCCTCAGCATGGAGGGATCAGGTATAATGTCCTTAGTGGTCCAGACAGATGTTATTAGTGAGGGAACTACTCATTAAGATGTATGAAATATGAATGCTTCTGAAAGGTGGGTCCTATTACTTCAAGTTTCTCTCATAACACTGGTTCTAGTAAGAAGATGCTCCTGGCCTGATACTTCTCACTCCTGGGTGCCACTTAGCTCTTGGTAAATATTACTTTCCATTTTGTTGTGAGGATCTTGACTTACATAGTCTATAGCTGCCAGAATCCTTCTACTCTGAGTCTACCTTCTTGATTGTCATCATTGATGCTGGGATGTGACTTTCTGGGACCCAGCCACTGTTTTCCAACCATGGAGCCACCTAAACAAAACTTTCACACTAGGTTCTAGCCACCCTGGGAAAACACGGGACCCTCTCAGCTTCTCTGGGTCTAACTGCATCAGTGTTTCCCATTTTCCCTGAATACAGTATCACTTACTAGGTGTCATCCTTAGAGGAAAATGGAGGTTACTGCTGTTATACTGAGGAAATGGCTCAGGGAACAGACATGGTCCTTGGTTCTATATGATGCTTCTGAAGTGCAAGGACAGAATAATGACTTTCTCCTGAGCACAGACTTGTCCTGATTCCTGTGTCAAGTCCATCCAAACCTGGGAACCATGACACCCATGATGTTTTCTTTCTCTAGTCCCATGGGGGACTGTCACATGCTGTTAGTTTGTGCATTAGGGGATGGATTTACTTAGCTAACCTGTCTCTCTGCCTTCCTTCTTTTTCTGCCCAGTGGAAAAACTATGAGAGTGGCATTCTGTCCCCAGCCCTGAGTGGACTCCAGGCCATTTTGCCATTTCCTATTATTAGAATCTGTCACGCTGGCAGGGGCTGATGTGAGAAGTTCTAACAAAAGGTCCCCACAAAAGGTATGAGTCAAAAGAGAGGAGATATGACTTAACAAGCAGATGAGTTCATTTCACCTAATGATCAGTTGGTGCCCAAGAGAATAATCTGTTCCCTCACATCATATTCTTTTCCCTCTGAGGAAACTGAAGTCTAATGCTTCCTGGGTCTCATGACATGAGATGCTCTTCAAAGTGCTCAATGTCACTGTTTGGGGCATCATCAATTATCTGTGCTAGCCTGGGTGAGAGTTATGTCTTTGTATAAACTGTCTGCCTGACACATCCCACATGAATCATCATGTCTGTGCTTCTCTGCCTTGCTCACATCTCAGAACTGATGTCAGAAATACCATGTGACCTTCCTGGAATCACTGTCTAACTCAGGCCTGATGTACACGTCAACGGTTAACTCTGAGTCCCTTGGTATTCAGAAAGCTCTGACAGAGGCTGGGGTTTGGTGGACTCCCTCTTACACCTCTCCACATCTATGGATCACAGAAAGGCCCTGATGGGGGACTACATGGCCATCCTTATACCACTACCAATGATCCTTCCACACCCAACTTAGAGGACCACTTCCTTAAACACCTGCAAGGGTTTCCTGACACCTACAAGAGGCAAGAGCCTCCATGATTGGGAGGCTAGAGCACACACACACACACACACACACACACACACACACATTTTCAACTTTAATGATATTACTCGACGGACCTATCACCGTGGCCATACTATCCCATGTACAGTGTGGTCTGAGCACATCACTGTTTCCTCCATCTTTCTGATGACGTGAGAGACTTCTCCAGATGTGATAGACTCTTTATGCCCAAGCTTCTCCATCTGTCATATGCGAGCTTACTTACTCAGAGAGCTACAGTTATAAATGGGTTTATATGCACAGCACTGTGGAAATGATACCCAGGCAACCATGAACCAGAGGAGCTGGTAACTAAAATCAGTAGAGAATCTCCTATAAGTGATGGCAAATGGGACCACCTTCACAAAATCAGCCTCACCCACTCAGAGGGACAGCAGTACTTCCAGGTTCACAGATGTTATAAACAAGCACAGCATGGGCTTGCCTGTCTCTTTTTGAAGACTGGATTCCCCTCTACTACACCATCCTTTAGATGCCTCAAAGACTTCCCACAACACTTTAAACACAGTAGGCCCTCATGGAACATCTGTGGGATGGGAATTATTCTGGGAGGGAAACAGGCACCTGAGGTACACACAGCCTTTCTGGACTCCATTTGAGGACACCTGTGAGAGCCCAGGTACAGATTCTCGTCAGCTGAGAAAGTGCTTGGGAAAACAACTCCTTGAATCTGGCTGTGGACAAACTGAAGTTGATTCAGGTAGATATTCCTGGGTAGGGCACAGCAGGGAGGTTAGAGACGTATCAGTCCCCTTCAAATGTTCATCACAGGGCAGGCAGCAGACTTTAACTTGCTTTCCTAACTTTCTCAACAGCTGTCATCAAATAGGATCTGTGAGGCCCCAAGTTAAAGACCTTTGACTGAGCTACTTAGAGACAAAATTCTTGCACTCTAGGGATTTACAGCTGAGGAGAGACACGGTTACCCTCCAAAGCAGCAACCCATTAGGGAGAGAGAACTGGGCAACAGGCGTGGTGATCTGGGAAGAAAGTAGTTCTTTTAATAACTCCAGATTAAGAAACCATCAAAGAAGGGGAGTAATAGACAGACAGGGGGAGCAAGGGACTCAGGGACCACTGTGGCTCACTTCTCAGTGGGTACAGTGCCAAAGGTTGTCTATCATCACACATTCACTGGCATTGGTTCTGGTTGGCTGTGAGGTTGTTTCTGTCAGACTGACTAAAATATCTACTACCTCCATATTCAGATGCACAAACACACACTAAAACAAGGCTGTTCACGTAATGATCATATAGAGAATGAAGTGCCACTAAATCACCAGGGTAAGCCTGACACCAGAAAAAACGGGAGATGGGACCATTAGTGGAGAGTCCCCACACTCCCTGCCAGCACATGATTTGGAAGTAGGCCTCACACAGGGGAGTATTTTATTTGTAGAAGCCAGGGTGGTACATTACACACCATCTCAAGCCATTCTGGGATCTGAGTTTCTCTGGAGCTATTCATATCACCACCCATAGGCCACTAAAACCTGCCCATACTCAGAGTGATTGATTCTGCTCAAAAGTAAGGCATGGAACCATACCAGAAAAGCCCACTTCAAATAAGTCTTTAGCTTCTTTATGGATTTTGGGGGGAGGGTTCATAAGGAATAGGACCAGGGAGTCCCATCTTCCAAAGAGTAAAAAAAGGGTGTTTGAAGAGGTAGGAGGAAATAGGAAGGCAAGTAGGATCTGGAAAGAAGGGAACCAGTAGCCTCATCAACAGTGCTATACATTCGCCAACCAGGAGGCCCTTTGGTTGGATCCTTTCTTGCTAGACTGGATGTGAAGGAAAATGGAGGACCCAGAAGAGACTCTGGCCCTGCTTCTCCAGCATTTAGATAGAGAATGTCAGCCACCTGGGAGAAAAAAAGTCAAAGACAAAGAGAAGTATCTCAAACATCCTGACATGCACGGGATCCCGTGTCTCAGTGAAGGCGTGATGGAGACCATTGTGGACAGGTGAGATAATGCATCAGATGGCCATAACTTTGGCAGGATCAGCAGCCCATAGGCACCAACATGAGAAGCCTGAGTTCTGTAGCTTGGCAAGTTTGGGCTCACCACCTGACCCCCGTTTAGCTATTCTGATGTACTAAGAAGCAGACAGCTCTGGCTTGGGATGACTGTCTCCCTCAGCCCCTCTCAGGCAGGCAATGAAAGCAAGATCCACTTTGAAAATACTCCCCCATCATGCAAACTGACATGGGCATGCTTTTCAAAAACCCACAGCCAATCTGTTGATCATTACTTATTTACAAAGGCCTTCGGGCAGAAAGTCCTGTAAAAACCATACTTGATACGGTATACACTAGCTTTTTCTGCTTATGGAAAAAAGTCCCCCCAAGGCTACCTCAAACCATCACTTTCTATTGCACATAAAATGTAGCACGTAACACTAAAGTATTTAATATATATGGTATAATATATCTACAGGAAAGGCATTTGTGTAGAAGTATGTTACCCTGGATTTGGTAATTTGATGTTTTGCTGAAGGCTACGACTTAAAAAAGCCTCCACCTCTTACAGGAGACCTGTCATCTTGGTACCCAAGAGCCAACAGAATAAAGAAGTACCCTTAAGCAGCAAACTTTGACACAGCTTTGAAGCATATGAAAACAGTGTAACTCCTCAGAATTATTATTACTGGAGATCAAAGCAACCAGTCATACTTTACATAGCAAACAGGGACAGGGAATTTGGCTCCCAAGGTTTCACATTTTTCAGATTCCTCTTTATTTATTTATTTGCCTCTCTAAATTTAGGCAAAAGAAAGCACTCGGGCTTTTCTCTCCTTTAAATGGAGAAAACTATTAGCATTAGATAAGCCGATTACCTAAAGGTGAGTAAATAGGACTTGAATGCTAGGCTGACAACTGGTGTCATAAAACCCAGGGGCTTGGCAGTTGGTGCATTTTATTCCTTCTCGTAAACTGTAAACATGCATGTAAATCAGGAGTGCCCTAGCAAGGCTGCATAGGGGAGGCACCTGTGACAAGGGGGAGAGAAAGGGCCAGGTGGATCTGCCACTGGGAATCCATGTCCCCATCTGTGTCCCAGATAGGTGGATATAGGTGGGGCAGGAATGCAGTGGATAAGTAGGGATGGAAATAACCAACACTCCATTTCAGAAAAAAAAAAAGAAAGAAAGAAAAAGAAAAAGAAAAAAGGAGAGGGGTCTACTTCCATGAAAAAGGAGAGTAATGTCAGGGAGCAAGATATTTTTCCAGAAGAGGAAGGATTTAGAAAGACCAGTACATGTCTCAGTCTCTTTCCTCCCTCTCTATATAACACACACACACACACACACACACACACACACACACACACACACACACACACACACTGAGACTAGAGGACAACCTCTCAGGCACCTTCCATATTTTCTCTTGAGACAGGGTCTCTCACTGACTTAAAAGTAACCACGTGATCCAGGGTGGCTGACCAGCAAGCCCTAAGAATCTACCTGTCTCTTTCTCTCTGGTCTTCGGATTACCCATGACTTTCTGTTCCTTGTTCCTCCTCAGCATCCATGGATTATGAGTATCAAACTCAGGTCTTTATGTTGGTATGGGAAACATTTAACCCTTTGAACTATCTCCATGCCCTGAAGTCATTCCTTTTCATTAAAGTTTCGGAGAGTTAAGAGGTCTGAGAAAATAGATTGGTGGGATTGGGAGACACTCAAAGAATTAAAGGTGACACAAGAAGAATTTGCCCAAACAGGAACTTGTAGAGTTGTACTGAGATTGTGTTTTATTTGCTATTTATTAGCTGATGTCATAGTTTAGAAGTGGTCAGGGGAATGAGGAGAAATAGGCCAAGAAAGAGAGGAAGGAAGGAGGGAAAGAAGAAGGGACAGAAGGAAAGGGGAAGGAAGAGGAAGAAAAGGAAGAAGAGAGGGACAGAGGGAGGAGGGAAAAGGGAAGGAAGGGGAGGAAAATAAAGAAGAGAAGAAAGAAGGAAGGAAGGAAGGAAGGAAGGAAGGAAGGAAGGAAGGAAGGAAGGAAGGGCAATCGGCTCCATAATTAATACTGCTTTTAACCTTAGCAGAACTGGATTAGTTTTGAACTTTGCTTTGGCAAGCCCACGGATTATTAAACTTTTTTTTTTCTCAGTCAAAATCAATTAACAGAAATTTGATTTCCATCGACAGGATAAAAGGAAGGTAATCTTCAGGTTCATTTTTGATTGTGATGATACATCTCACATATGGCCTTAAGTACAGAAACCAGTCCTCAGAGGGACTCCAGCAGAAAGAGTCTTGCCGAAGGCAAACTAACCACAGAGTCCCTCTGATTGGTTCCCAGCGTCATTAGTGCCACTGCTGTTTAGTAACTACACACAGACAGGACATGGTGACAGCTAAGACTTTAAAGCCTATGTATTTTTCAAACAGCTTTTCAAACTGTTTTTCGTGACAGAATTTTTTCAGCTCTATCATTAACTGCTGACAAGCTGACAGAATAAATACTCCAGCCTTTAAGAAGCCATCTAACAATCTCTCTCCCCTCCCCCATGGAGCTGCCTAGGGAAGAAGGTCTAGGCCTGGGTTTAGGCAGGTGGAGAGGCCTGAGTACGAGCTGGGAAGGTGACCATGCTGGGGTTGAGGGGGGATGTCTTACCTCATCAGCTTCGGGGAGGAGTTGGGTGAGTTCCTCATACCCCCATTACGTTGTTTTTTTTTGGGTGACAGCGTTGGCGGCTGCTCATCTTCAACTGCAAATACAGGCAGCTTGTGAGATTATGAACAGTTTGAGGGCAGACTGGGGAACACAGGCAAGATATCAAAGGACACACATTCAAGGCTCAGTCACTCACTAGAATCAGGGCTGTCTTTAGAGGCCCAGTGACAAAGACAGGATGCGTTAGTGAGAGAGGCCAGCTGAGAGGAGAGTGAAGCAATATTGCTCTATGCATCAACCCTTGAGCATGCACTGTAAACAGACTAGAACCACCTAGAAATGCACTGGTGTAAGAAAGAATGAGAAACAGTGATTTATCTCCATATAAAAATACATATCATTATTCTTAAGAGTTAATTTTGGTTAAGAGTTAATACTATGCTTGGTTGAATAATCAAATGGATTTCCTTGTAACTAAAATCAGAAATAGAGTTGTATTTGAGGTAGCAGATTAACAGCCTGCCTCCTGCTTCTCCAAAGGAACCAACATAACTGGTTTCCCAATCCTTGCACCCACTACAAGAGCCTTGAAGAGAGGCAGGGATTCCAGGCCTTTGCTGCTCATGTTTCACTCACATGGTTCACAGGGCTGGTAACACTAGTGCATGAGGGCTCAAGAGTCCCCAGCCCAGCTCAGCTCTCTTCCTTGCAGCTGCCACCAGGGAGAGTATGCGGGGCTGGAGAAGAGCATTGGAATGAAGGAGGAGTTTGTCACTGGATGATACCTCTTAATGATGCAGTGGCAGATGGGGGATGGAGGGCAGCAGAGAGGGCCTGGAAACCATAAACTTGCTTTCCAAATGTCTAGACCACATAGATCACTAAGCAATGTAAAGCTTTATTCACAGACAACACAACACACTGTGCTGCTTTTGCCCCAAAGAGACCCACTAATAAGCATTGGAGATGGGTTAGCCTGCGCCATGCTGGTTTTTTCAAGAGCGCTGCTGGATAATTAGCAGATACTTGCCCATCCTGTCACCCAAGGGCATGTGCAACACAACTCTAGCCCTGCTCTCCCCACCCTCACACAGTCCAGGCTACAACTGTAATATCGAGAAGGAAAATATAGGAGCCTGGGATTCTCATAGCTGCATTGTCCTATGACTAGGAGGAAGTAGCCTTGAAACTCAGAATGTATGGAAGTTACCTTAAAGCCAAGAAGAGAAATATTAGTAGAGACAACATCAAGAGAAGCTTGGTATATGTTAATATGTATGAGCCGATCAGCTGCTTGCTATTGTTGAGAAGACCCATAATAGAACATGCACCCTACAGCACTTCCCTGAAGGCCCTAAATAAATATAGGCAGTTAGGACACACAGTACCAATGGGATTCAAACAGTCTAACCAACCTCCAAATTTGCTTCAGAATGCCACACTTCTTAAGCTGAGCCTCTGTCCTACTGTCAGTTTGGGGTTACCTCATTTGAACTGACCCAAGGCAAGAGGAAAATGGTGTGACAAGGTGAGAGTAACACCAGATAGAATCAAGGCCAGAAAGGACCTGCAAAGGCTCACAACCCATTCCCTCTCCCACCTGCTCCCCCCTCCACTCCCACCCTCATTTCCCACCCTAGGCTCCACTCAGGCTGAGACCCTATCAGTCACTTAGTGCTCCAGGCTGGGGCTATGTGGCTGGGAGGATATCACATCTTATCAGAAATGAGTATCCACAGCAAATCACACTGAGACTAAACAGCACTTAAAAGATTAAAGGAAATAAATACAAGCCACATAAATGGTATTGAAAAAAAATCACTTAGACTTGATATGCATCTCTCAGCCAGCAAACAGGCACTCTGAATTTGACCTGAATTCATCTTCCTTTCAGAGGACAGGGGGCAGGCATCCAAAGCAATCCAAGGCAGGCTAAAGTGTGAGTGTGTGTACGTGCTCACACACATGGCTAAGTATACTTTTACATTTCCCCTCTTAGGCTGGAGAAGGGAGTCTTACATTGATTCTATGCATAATCCAAGGCCACCTTTTAACATGGACCACTGTTACACTGCAGCAGGGTGACCTGGATGGTTGCTAGCACACTACTAAAGGGAGTTTTTATTTCTAAGTACATGAGTATGTTTATGGGGGGGTATAAATTGTTCTTCTTTCATAAGCTTACAGAGCAGTACTCCAAAAGGTCTTTGATCTAATGGTCCACAATGGCTAGCTTTACTCAAGACCACTACATGTTACAATGGCTGTGGCCAATTATGGAGTCTCTATCAGTCACTTTGATTGGCTTTTCTGCCGGATTCTTTGCTTAACCTTCCCTTCCTCATTAGCTCTGGGCCTCTAATAAAGCATCCTCTTTGATTAAGCATCCTTTTCCTTTTACCTAGTCACTGTTGTTTGCTGGCATGGCTCTTCAGATGGGAGATCTGCAAGTTAATATGTGTTAGCCAGCTCTGGGGAGACACCTCATTGTGGAAGGAGTGTTATGCCTGCTTCTATGCAAGGCAACTATTTATTTTCATTGTGACTCTGAGAGATCATCCATCATAATCATAGTGCATTTAAACTGGGATTTGTTCACTTCAATGGAACCATGTTCAAAGCTTTATTCGGAGCCTGGAAATCTGTTCCCTGAAGAGCTGGGATGGATAATGTCCTCAGCTTAAATATATGAATGCTGTGTAATGGAGAATGTTACACAAGGCTTAGGTCTCACAAGAGGAGCAGGGATAAATTCTCTTTACTAACTAGGACATAAAATATATTTAATTATTATCCTTTCTATGGGTTCTATCAATTTCTGTATATTTTAAAAAAGCAGATCTAGAAAAACTTCTAGTTGAGCTCTCAGATAGAATTCTTGTTTCATGGCTTCTATGACTACAAGAGAGAAATAAAAATGGAATGTAATTTACTCACTTTCATGAAAGACAAACACAGTGAAGTAACAAGCCATTACCTCAGGAGCACACATACCCGAAGCCTTGTATTTAACCTGCCTTGGCTAACTGCAATGTACCTTCCTAGCATTTCCACTTGCCTCTGTGTGGAGTGAGCTGCATGAAGACATGCTCCGTTAGAGAAACCTTAGTTACCAGCTTCTTTAAAATACAAACAAGTTCGGGAATCTAATGTGGAATTTTTATAGGAGGCAAACTCTCTCCAGTCTCCAAGTCCTCATAAAATTCAAGGGCTTGTTTTTGCACATCCCTAAGTATAACACTTAATGTTCTGTTGTAACTTCCCAGCACTCTGTTGTCTAATAGGCCCTGAATCTAACAGTTTTACAGTTTGGGGAGAAGAGTCAGCGTTAGAAAAATGTCAGGCTGGTCTAATGAGGCTTCAGATCCCCTGGTTTGTGCTGGAGTTTAATTTAAACTTACAATGATGTTTTAACATGTTTGCGTTTTCTTGACTAAAGAGGATTCATTATTTCAGTGACATAACCTCCAGACAATGCTCTGGGAATTGATTTAAGATGTGGCGGTAATTCCAACAGCCTTAATGCAGAACTGAACATCTGTAACAACATTTCATTCCACTTCTCATCAGCATTCTGTTTTTAAGCAAGAGCAAAGCAACATCTTCCAGAAACACTGGCCAGGGGCCTGGGTTTACTTCAAAATGATCACATATTTTACTGGATTTTTTAAAAAGAAATCCCTGCCTTTGTATTCCTCTCTAAGCTGCAAATATTAAGGTGGGGTCCACAATGTCTTTCCTAGGGGTCCTTGAAAGGGGCGATGACTATAATTTTCAGTTTGCCCAAGGAGCCTGATACCCACATGGGATGAATCCAGCAGTCCCCTCTAGCCAGGGGCATTTCCCTCCTCCCTGTTTTCCTCATGAGATTTAGGAGGGGATTGGGGGATGAAGCTCTGAGATTTAAAGGTGGGTTTGTTGGCTGGGGTTAAAAAAATAGCTCAAAGCAAATAAACTCAGAAAAGTAATAAAAGGCAACAACTCATAAACATGAGTCAAACAGCTATCTCCATTACGTTATTAATCACCACATCTGGAGTAACCCACATCTGCACACACTTAGCAGATCATTAGTAATGTCATATTCACACTGGAGTCACTCGGAATAAATGGCATGCATAGTGGCTTGAACACAAAGACATCAAGCTGAAGGGGCTTCCTACTGAAGTCAGGGCACAAGCTGCTAGTTGG